>NC_138553.1:37487789-37702789 GCF_964273705.1 Natrix helvetica | reverse complement strand
CTGTCAGCTTTCCAAGCCAGATAAGGTATGTGACCATAAATCCTCCTCTGAAAGACTTTGCCTGCTGTGATTGAGCAGAATTCACTGTAAATTAAGAAAAGGGTTTTTTGCCGGGACAAAGAGTTTGTTTCATGCCCTTGGGAAGCCTGGGTCAGAACAATTAGAATCAATAGTGCAAGCATGAAAAGCTCCAGCTGTGTGAATGTCATTCCCTAATTCTTAACCAGTAGAAGTCTGGCTAGAGAGGTTATTAATTTTATTAAATATACTATACCCCACAAATAGGGATGCAATTTACAGTGGTAAGCACCAAAATAGGTTTGTACCCTTTGTAGGACAACATATAGGACAGCATATTCAGGGCCCAGTAGCTTCAGGAAGGATGAAATATTGTTTCATGGCCAGCTTTCCTTCCTCAGTTTTCAGACTAGAGCTGGCAAGATACAAAGCATTCCTTTCCAGCTTCATATTTACAAAACAGAAATGTTACTCTCCCAGCCCTCTTCTCTGTTTGTACTTGCAATATGACATATAATACGGATACGCATTTGCAAGCGTGTACAACTCCATTCCATCAGCTGGGCTGATGAAGCACTGAACGAGCTGTGCTGTTTGCTTGTTTCAAAACAGTTGATGTTTCCATTTTGGAACATTTCAGTAGTCTGAGCAATTTCATTCCAGCTAGAATGCTTAATCAGTTTAATCAGCCAGAATAAAAGTAAAATGTATCATACATGGGTTAGATGAATTCAATTTCAAATAAAATGGACATGAAAGCTTTAGCTAGATTATTTCATGAGAGGCATAGCATTATTTTTAGCAAATAGCGAAGAATTTTAGCTAAAGGAAAGAGAAATCGCAAGAAAGGATCCAAGCAAAGTTAAGCCCTTTTACATCTCAAGGATTTCAGTTTGAACTACCATGTTTCCCCAAAAGTAAGACAGAGACTTATTTTCTTTTGACCCCCAAAATAAGCGCTTGGCCTTATTTTCAGAGAGGTCTTAATATTTTTGAGGTGCAGGAGGCGGCAAGTGTGGTCACCTCATGGCTGCTGCTGTGTTGCAATATTTCCAGGGAGGGCTTATTTTGGGGGGAGGGCTTATTTTAGCGCATGCACTCAAAAGTCCAATTGGGCTTATTATCCGGGGAGGTCTTATTTTGGGGGAAACAGGTTAATTAAACAAGCTTTGCTCCCCCAGGGAAACTTATGAAACTTTATACATTCAGCTGATACCAGGGTTTGTTCTACAATCTTAGTAGGTCGTCCTCGACTTTCAACAGTTCATTTAATGACCGTTCAAAGTTACAACAGCACTGAA
The DNA here is from genome assembly GCF_964273705.1 of Natrix helvetica. Classification (NCBI taxonomy): domain Eukaryota; kingdom Metazoa; phylum Chordata; class Lepidosauria; order Squamata; family Natricidae; genus Natrix; species Natrix helvetica. Next base: position 37,701,470 of record NC_138553.1, on the reverse strand, counting down.
AAATGTGATTTATGACTGCTTAGTTAGATCTTTGCAGCATGATCATATGATCAAAATTCAGATGCTTAGCAAATGGTTCGTATTATCACCTTTGCAGTGTCCTGGGGTCATGTGATCTCCTTTTGCAATCTTTTGACAGGTAAAGTCAATGGAGACTTTGACAGGTAAAGTCAATGGAGACTTTGACAGGTAAAGTCAATGGAGAAGTCAGATTCACTTAATAAACAGGTTACTAACTTATCAGCTGAAGTGATTCACTTAACAACTGTGGAAAGAAAGGTTGTAACATGAGGCAAAGTTCACTTAACAAATGTCTCACTTAATAACTAGATATTGGGGGCTCAATTGTGGTCGTAAGTTGAGGACTGTCTGTACTGAATAAGTAAATTATCCTTCCTAGCAAGTGAGGTGGAAGCCTACAAATACAGTATAAAGATGGAATCTTTAATGTGTGAATATGAAAGCATCCATTTTTGAGTGAAAATAGTATCCTTCCTTCATTCCCCCTCAATTAACTTAGAAAAGCATGGACTCATTAATGTATCTTATTTTTATTTACATTTTGATTCAGTAATACATGTAAACCAGGAGTGGGTTTCAAAATGTTTTACTACCTATTCTGTGGGCGTGACCTATTTTGTGGGTGTGGCTTGGCAGTCATGTGACTAGGTGGGTGTGACCAACGTAAAATGTGGTGAAACTCACTTAACAATGCTCTTGCTTAGCAACCAAAATTTTGTGCTCAATTGTGGTCATAAGTTCTCTTTCTTTTTCTTTCTTTTCTTTCTTTCTTTCTTTCTTGTGTCTCTTCCACTTTTTTCTTTCTTTCTCTTTCTTTCTTTCTTTCTTTCTTTCTCTTTCCTTCTTTCTCTTTCTCTCTTTCTTTCTCTCCCTTTCTTTTTCTAGCTTTGTCCATCTCTCTCTCTTTTTTCTTCCCCTTCCTTCTTCCTTTCTCTTTCTTTCTATCTTACTCTTTTTCCCCCTTCTCTCTCTCTCTCTCTCACACACACACACACACACACACACACACACACACACACCTTCCAGTTATATTCGTAGATATATTCTATGAACTAAAACCAACGCCAACAAATCCTATGATCACAGCCATCTGTCTCCTATAAACCAACTCACAGAGCCCCCAATTCAGCCTCTTCCCACTCTGGGAGTTAACTCAATATGGTCAGTCATTCTGTTATCTCCTGGTTGCGGTTCCCACCTTTCTAACAGAGCAGCTTTTTTTCCTTTTGCCAAAGCATGATTTCTCTGCCGCTCGGCAGGTGACCTGGTGGGTGTCCGAAGATGTTGGGCATGCCGCGGAAGGTACGCATGTCACCACACACACAGACCAAGCTTGCTGTGGCATGAGGCGCATGTGTAAGGGGGGGCTGGATCAGCTGGGAAGATGGCAAAGTAGCCTCGGTTTCCCCCGCTGCTGTGGCTCTTGGAGGAAGGAGGCAGGGATGCTAGCCAGTGCTCACTTCCCTTACCGCTCACTGCCACTCATCCCCTTCATTTCATTTCATTTTATTTGATTTCTAGACCACCCCCTCTCCCCGAAGGGACTCGCCACTTTCCTGGCCAGCTGCCCAGCTAAGCAGGGCAGGCAGGGCCCAGGCTGCAGCCAGCCAGCGGGGTGGGAGCAGGTAATGCTCCATTCCACAGGGGTGGCAGTGGCGAGTGGTAAGGGAAGCAAGCGCCAGCCATCATCCCTGCCTCCTTCCTCCGAGAGGCACAGCAGCTCTCGGAGGAAGGAGGCAGGGATGCTGGCCGACGCTCGCCCCCTCGCCACTTTCCTGGCCAGTTACCCAGCTAAGCAGGGCAGGCAAGGCTGCAGCCAGTGGGCCACAGGGGCGGTGGGGGTGAGCAGTAAGGAAGTGAGCACCGGCCAGCATTCCTGCCTCCTTCCCCCTTGAGCACAGCCGGGGAGAAATCAGGAGGGGAGAAGGAGGAGAAGGTCATCCCTAGCAGAAGCTTTTGCTTTCTCCTCCCTCTCTCACCCTGATTTCTCCCCACTGTGGTGGCAAGCAAGGCGGGTCTCAAGGAGAACAAAGTACGGGTGCTTCTTCCAACAGCTGAGGCCTCCACTCCTCTTCCTTCCTCAGCTGTTGGAAGAAGCACCCATGCTTCGTTCTCTTTGACAGCCTCCTTGCTTGCCATGGGGAGAAATCAGGGGTGGGAGGGAAGAAAAGGCTGTCCCTAGCAGAAGCTTGGCTTTCTCTCCCCTCTCTCCCCTTGATTTCTCCCCATGGCAAGCAAGGTGGCTCTCAAAGAGAACAAAGGGCGGGCCCTTCTTCCAACAGCTGAGGCCTCTGCTCCTCTTCCTTCCTCGGCTGTTTCTTTCTTTCACCAGTACGGGGGCGTGGCCAGGCTGCTACCGGTCCAGTCCGGTACGTCAGATTTTCACTACCTCTTCTGGCGTACCGTACCATATCAGGAGGAACCCACCTCTGATGTAACTATAATACATTGTATGTCAATGATTCTGGAGGATTTTGTATTATCTCCAGTGAAAGGAATTTCATACAGGAGCAGAACAAAAAATTTGACTGCATGCCATTGGGTGTCACAGTTCTCTTTCTCATCACTAAGTTGTTGTTGTCGTGTCCGACTCTTGGCAACTTTATTGGCAAGTGTGATGCTATCCTGTCAACCACAGCTTCTTTCATTTAATTGGTCATTCATCTTGCTTTCTCCCAAATCACAATTGAGCATTTCACCATTAGATTTTTCTCTCCCCTTAAATGACCAATCCCACTATACCTGCAAGATGGAGGTAATACATTAGGAATGTAAGAATCAAATAATTGGAACATGCCAATCATACAGCTAGTCCAGTATTCTATGTTACATATTAACTCTCTACATCGAGGTGTCAAACTCACGTTGTCATCAACTCACATGATGTATTGGGACTTTTTCCCCCTTCGCTAAAATGGATGTAGGCGTGGTCAGCACATGACGCATTTGGCCCGTGGGCCAGGAGTTTGACAGCCCTACTTTACATCAACTTGGAAACTACAAGAAGAGTAATTTCTCTTCAACCTTTGCTCTTAGGCAATTGATATTTTAAATCATACCTAAGGAGGAGGAGTCTACCTGATGTCACTCAAATGTGTTAATATGACAATTTATATATTGTCTAACTGCACTTAAGCTGGATGATTGTATGACACCAGCTTGCAGAACCATAAGCTACAGAACTGCCAGCCCATCTCTTGTCTTTAGCAATAAGTTTTATCTGCTTTATCTATGATAGATATTAGCAAGTGTTTATGATTGTTTTTAGACTGTGATAATTGTTTCTCATCTCTTTAGATCTAGCAGATTTTAAAGCATAAGAAGGCTTCCCCAATCTACCCACCATCCAGATGGAAATTACATTTCAGTTTATTTCAACATGCCTCCTTTTTTAGAATTACTATCACAATTGCATCACATTTTCAATAATATTTTCCCTTCAGTTCAGAAAGCTGCTGCATAACAAAATTCCTCAACATAATCTAGACTATGTCCTTGTGTTCACTTTATATTCTGTTTCAAACAACCAACATTTAAAAAGCCAGAAAAACAGGCAGAAGTTTGCAGCAACTCATGTCACCAGATTCCCACACCTGTTCATTTGGTATTTAGACTGAAGCAGTTGTGAAGCTAACAGTTGATATCTAAACTGGGTTGGATAACAACTAACATGTGGAATATTCCTCGTGTTTTGTTTGTTAAGCTTATTGAAGTGGATGTTTCCCCAATTTCATCTTATTCATCACACTCAGTATCTGCTTTCTAACTCATCTGCCTGTTGCCACATGCCACTTGCTCAAGAAGAAAAGTTTGTGCCATTTGGCATCTTATATGCTCAAACAACATAGCCTGAGAAGTTATCAACAACCAAAAAGGTGTCTATTTTTCACTAATGCTCTATTTCCACTCTTTCATTTAGCACAAATCAAATTGCACAAATCAAAGTAAATTATCTGGACACATAAGAAACCAACACACTTCTTTCTTCATGTCTGATAATACAAAAGCATGCAATACGGTAACAATTTATAAAACAATTTGCTGATATTTCACAATACTGTAATATCCGGCTGTCTAAGAGGCTGGCTTGACAAATATCTCTTGTGGTAAAGGAATAATTACTTTTGGCAATTTTTCTAAATCCTTAACTGATGTAAAGGCTAAGCCAAAATGAAATAATGTGATTTCTTCCCCCTTCTATCACTGGCTTAAATCCAAGTGTCATTGCAATTGGCACTTCTAGTAGAGTAACCTCTAGAAATTCCTATTAGATCAGAAATCAGTTGATTTATAGAGTAATCCTTCTACTTCCTTTATAACTATTAACTTAAGGCTAATTGGCAGGAGCCAATATTAATTTATCAAGAATAAGTCATATCAAACAAACTTGATCTCCTGTTTGGATAATGTATTTATGTGTTTGTTTCAATTTATAAGGCGTACTCATCTCAACATACTTTGGATGCTAGCAACAGTAAAAATACAATATAATAACATCACAATAAATAATCAGCTGCCACTATTTAAAAAAAAATATGTCAGAAGCATCAACCTAATGATTCTCACAAAATTTTGGTTGGATCATGAGAATGGAATAGGTATAATGTAATCTGACTTCAGAAAAATATTTAATAAAGTCTCCTATGAGATCCTGGTTAAAAAAGATAGCAAAACATTGGCTTCAGTTTCCTATTTTTAGATTGATATGGCAGGCTGAAATTGTACGTAAATGCATACTTCAATGGTTATGCATCAAGCAGGAAGAACTGAATGGTATAACACCCGGCTTAATTCTAGACTCTGAGCTGTGAGCTGTTTTTTAAAAAAAAAAAACAATGACTCACATGACCAGTTAGAAAATACAGTTTTCATACTGTATCAAGTGAGATCAATTTCAACAGGGATAAATGCAATTCCCTACCTTAGAGTAGAAGAGACTCAAAAGCATGAATACAGGATGAGACATACCATATTAAGCAGCAGTAAATGGAAAAGGATCTGGATCTCAGGTTAAAAAGGAGCCAATATTTTCCCAAAAAAATGCACCCCTAGATGCATCAATAGACATCAAATGCCCAAACATGAAATGCTATTTTCCCTCTGGTCCAGTGCTGTCAAACTTGCAGCCCACAGCCAGATGCGTCATGCGCTGCCCACATCCACGCTCGATTTAGCGAAAGGGGGAAAAGTCACAATACGTCACATGACGCCGGCATGATGTCACGAGTTTTACACCCCCCGCTCTAGTCTATGTTGGTCAATCCACATCTCAAATGCTGCATCCAGTTCTGAGTCCTGAATTTTTAAGGGAGGACAAATATTTTATAGCTTAGGAAAGACCACATTGTGGAAGAATTCCAGATTGACTATCAAATATTTGGCTTGAGTTGCTCTTTTGCTCCCCAAAATACAGAAAAGAAAGGTACTTTCTTTCTTTTGACCTATAGCTCTGAATATGAAGAGAAAAAGAAAGTGGTGACAACAATACAAACTGATAGCATTAAGAGCTGTAATAATCCAAACTGTCCCTAACCCATTTACAATGATGTTACTGCATGTCCCAAAAGATGCTGTTTTCAATCGCAATTGGACTTTTTTCTTGAAGATATTTCACTTTTAATTCCAAGAAGCTTCTTCAGTTGGAACTAACTGGTGGGGAATACAAAAGATTTATACTCTTTGCAGCCTGCTTGGATCGGTATTAATGATTGGCTGATTGCAAAGAGTCTAAATCCTTTCCATTCCACACCACTTAGTTCGAATTGAAGAAGCTTTTTGGATGAGAAGTTTAACCTCTTCAAGAAAAATCAAGAAAGTCCAGTTGCTTTTTGGGCAGGGGAACATCTTTTGGGACAACCATGACCTGGATAACTGAGAACCTTCATAGACAAATGGTGGGAAACAATACAAAACAATTTTAAAATAATATTTTTGAAAAATTGTATGGCTTTAGTTGCACAAAAACTACAGTAAACAGTATTGTGGAATCTTAAATACTAAAACATTTACTGTAGTACAGTTTTCACAAATTGGACAATCTGCAAAACTGTTAAATTACAGCATAATTTTCAGCCACTAAGTCATATTGTATGGTAGTTTGGGGTGGGCAGGAAGCAATCTAATACACCTAAAAGCATTAGATCAGTGGTGGCAGAAATAGTAGAGTGTAGGCCAGTCTGCTCCACTTTGTCAACTTTAAGATGTGTGGACTTCAACTCCCAGAATTCAAGGCTAGTCAGTAAGATATCACAAGCTGCTTTGTGACTTCAAACTAAATATATAAATATAGATGGTAAACATTCCCCACATCCACTTGTAATGATGGTGAGAGTATTTTAATGATGCTGGCTGAGAGGTGAGACCAGGAAGGATCGAAAATATGGGCAGAAATATCTGAATAAATCTAGATTATATTGATACCATATAATTGATGTTAGCTGTACCCAATGAGAGTGTTCCATCTGGCTGTCCTTTCCTTTGACTGTTATCATTATCCCTTATATTTTGAAAGCTTGTTCCTATTTTTTCCTTCTAACTTGTTTTTCCTTTAGTATCAAAGATATGTTGTGTACTTTGTGTTTAAGCCCCAAAACAGGTACAGTCTTGTTTGTTATTGATTTAAGTGAGGTCATCATGGGTGGTTTTTTTGCCCTAAGAGTAGATAAAAATGGTTCAAATAAATAAATACATGCTGCTGAACATGCCCAGAAGTACTGTTCTTTAGGCTACACAGGTGCCAAGTAATGCAATCCCAATTAAGATTGAGGAAATTACATACAATATTCAATTATACTCCGTTCTACCCAAGTATCTTCAACCTCAGGCAGAAATCCCTGCCAGATGTTTAATACAAGATGCCCTTCATAGTAGCAAGCCTCAACGTTTCAGCCAGGTCTGCCCCACCCGGTCTTTTTTTTCCCAAAAGTTTCCTGCAATATCCTGTTTACTTTAGGGCACAAGAATTAATGAAAACACCCCTGAAGAGTCCTGCATTCATTTCCTACAAATTTCAAATGTGATCAACTCAGAGTTGAATTTGAGTCTCAGCGCAGCAAAGTTGCTTTCAAGCAGTCTGGGCTGGAACCTAACAAGTTTCTATATTTTGACCTTCAATACTTATCTGATGCCCCTGAGGCTTCCGGTTCCGGCGGCTGATGGCGACGGGCAGAGACTGCTTGCCCCGCGCATCCCCGGTGGGCTCCCCACCCCTTGGGGGGCACAGGACGCCCCGGAGAGGCGTTCTGCCGGAGGAGCGGCACAGCGGGAGGACCCCTGCATCGGCGGCGGCCGTCGGGGGGCTCTCGCTTCGCTCCAGGCACCGAGGAGCGCGAAGGGGAGATGCGCTGAAGCGTCTTCGCTGCGAGGCTGTCCGGAAGACAAAAAAAACTTGAAGGATGCGGCGGCGATGCGGTGAGGTGTAGTCTCCTTTCATACCTATCACCAACTCTAAAACTCGTCAGTTGTGTCTAATCGGAACTTTTGGTTAATTCGGAGAGGTGCGGCTGGAGGGGAGGGGGATTTCCCCCCCCTCGGACAAGCGGCTAGAAACAAACGTGCTCGTAGCCCCAAGGGAAGGAGGAGGGGGAGAGCCAAACCAAAGAGGTCACACTCCAACTAAATGGATCTTCGGATTTAAACCTTTAGGTTTCAAGACAATGGGATCTGGAAGCCTTGGGAACTTTGAACTTTGAAAACTTTATTTGTTGCCTCAGTACCCGAAGTTGGCAGGGCAAGATGGCACACTTCCGTTGTCTTCATGAAAGGTGAACTTGACTCCACCTCTTAGCTTCAGGCTTCCGGTCTTTGTCTCCATGTTATTTGGATAATTCTCTTGTGGATTGTTTGCTTTTGAACTTTCTGGAGTGAAAAACGTCTGTTCCCTGCCAGGGTGATTAGAGAGTTCCCTTGTGCCTGGTCTCTCTACCCCCCCGAACTCCCTTGGCTGTTCTACCACTCTGACTGATTCTTCTCTATACTGACTGGACTCTTTATTACTAACAATGACATCTAAAAGACCACCTCCTGGAAAGTCTGGCTTTGCTGCCTCTGCCCCAACATCTGCAACCTCAAGTCCGAGCACACAATCAACATTGACAGCTTTTAAACAAGTTAAAACTACGGACTTGGAGTTTCATCAAATGTTTCAGCAAATTCTACAGGGACAAGAGGAAATTAAGAAACAGCTGAAGGAGATGAAAGAAGAAATTAGAGGGAACCAGGAAAAAATTGATAAGAACTCACAGAGACTGGATCTCTTGGAGCAGGGGGCGGCTGAGATGAGGTAGGGGGTGGAGGGCGTGCAAAAGGGAAACAAAGAGCTTGACACCCAACGAATGAAAATAGAGTTTGAGAGAATGTCCTTTTATCTTAGATTTCAGAATGTGATGGAGACAGATGATGAAAACATTAGGGACATCTTGACAACTATCTTGGCTGAGTATACCCAGAAAGAAAAACAACAGATGGGGTGGGAAATAGACCTGGTCTATAGAGTGAACTCCGCATATGCTAGAACACACAATGTCCCCAGGGAGGTTCACATTAAATTTCTTAGGAAAAGCACAAGAGATGAAATTCTGAATACACAAAGGGGACAAGCCCTGATATACAAAGACAAGGAGATAACCATACTGAAACAAATCCCCAGGAAAGTGAGGGAGAAAAGAAAATATTATTCGCAATTGGTGAATAAATTATACCAGAAGGGGGTGTGGTTTCATTGGTTGCTGCCTGAAGGTATGTTAATATTCTGGGAGGAGACAAGGGTCAGAATTAATACACCCACAGAGGCGCAGGCCTTTATGGAAAAAAATAAATTACTCCTAGAAAAACCAGAAGACATCCCAGTAGATACACAAGACACGGGAGGGGCCGGAGCACTGCCAACAGGGGGAGATGGGGCGACATCAAGAAAGCTCAGATCACACAAATAAGTAAGAAAATCCACATGATACAAATTGATTGAAATTACCTTTGAATTTACCACACTGACTATATGTTATTATGTAATATTTGAATGCTATGCAAATGTACACCATGAGTCTGGAGGGGGCGTATACCTACCGCAGTTTGCGGCTGCCACAATTTGTAACTTTCCCCATACCTTTTCCTTTTGCAAAACACCAAAAAACCAATAAAACTTTGTTTTAAAAAAAATACTTATCTGATGCCCCTGTTAACTTATAAGCAGCTACACAAAAGCACCTAGGCTACTACTATTTACCCCAAAGACAAGAAGCACATTCAAAAATAAAGCACAAACTCCAAAATGGTTTGGATCTCACCATTTAAATCTCAATGTCTGAAAAATCTTATTACATATCTGACATGTAAGAGGTTGGAAAAAAGCAGAAAATTCTACAAGCTGCATTGGTAGGTGAGTCCTATCTAAGATTAATCCATTAATCAAATATTAATGACAAAATGCCAGTTATTACGAAACTTTATTATTTCTGATGCCATATCAGCAAAACAAAAATCCTGCTTCTTTTCCATCTAGTTCTGGTTAAAATAATAGCATTAAGGATTAGGATACTTTGTGACCTACAGGAAATCGATTATTTGGATTCCTTCAGTCAGAACTGAACTTGGGATAGAAACCACATGTCTTGGGGTCCTCCTAGTCTCATAATCATTACTACAGACATACTGCAGGTGAAAGCCATAGCTAGGGAGGCTTGTACACATCTTCGGTTGATGCACCATTTGCCTCCTTTCCTGAGGTTCTGGTTATCCAACCCTTATTGTCTCTGGAACTTACGGTACTACTGCTGTATCGCTTATGATTGCTGAAAGCTGCTGTTAATGCAGAATTCTGCATCCAACTACCAGCAGATAACAGCCACCAGAATTACATAACTCTGGTTTTGTGGTAATTGCATGGGCCTCTGTGTTTAAATCAATATATTGATTTTAATCTGTGTTAGATTGGGTAATGGATAGGCACACACAGGCTTAACGGTAACAACAGCTCTTTATTATAACACAACAAGTAAGAACAATCCAGCGAAGGTTGAGTCTGACAGCAGCCCTTTTATAGGGAGCTGTCAGACCCTTCAACCAATAGGAACAAACCTCTGTTCCCGCCAAAACAGAGGACATTGGTGGAAACCACTGTAGCTAGTATGAGTATCTAACAATCTGTAAAGCCATTTATGGCTTGGTATTTGAGTATTTGTAGGATATTTACCTCCAGATAGAATTAACTCATAAGATACATTCATTATAAGCTAAGATGTTAAAGAGTCCCACATGTGAAATTAGGGAAGGGAGGAAAACCTTGGTGTTTCTCCATTTCTATGCCTGCCCTATGGAACAGTTTGAACCTTTGTATATCTAGATGTCATCTTCCCTGGTGATATTCAAAAAGACAGTTAAAACAACTTTTTCCACAAATTTAAGTATTGATAAGGTGACCAACCGTCCTCCTTTAGGGAGGACAGTCCTTCTTTTGTAAGTTCTGTCTCCCTCGAAAAGTGTCCTCCTACATGTCCTCCTTTTCAATATTTGAAGACTAATCTGTTGCGCGTTATGTGACGTATTTGTATTTGACATGACAATTCGTCAAGACTCGGTATAGTGCGGTATAAGACGCGATTATGAGATGCATGCGCTCCGCACGGGAGACCTTGAGAGAGAGCGCCGCGTGCAAGTGGCTTTGTTTACTTCTTACCGAAACACAACACGGCACATACGCATGCAGTAGACTCATGGCACGTCGGCAATTGAATGACTCACGGAAATTATTTCTTTCTCAGTGAATATTCAATTATACAGAGGTAAGTACAATTCACGTTTTATTAAACAGTTTTTAATGGTGTTTTTTTTTTACTTCATCGCAAGTATATTGAACAGATACTGAATCTTGTGTTGAATTTTTATCTAAAGAAATGCTAGACATTAAAATGGATGACAATTGTCTCTTTGAAGAAATTAGAAGACTGAATGTATATTTAAATTCTGAAAAATTAATACAATGGGAAAATCAACATGTTGAAATTGATAAAAGATGGGTGGATATTTTCAGCCATTTCAAAAATGAACATATTCCATGTGAACATTTATTTATACTTGTTCAATTTACGTTGTGCTGCCCTGGAACTAATGCAGCAGTTGAAAGAGCTTTTTTCAATTGCCAATAATTTTTCGACAAGTGAGAAATCGAGATTGAATGTTGATACTCTAGCTGCAGCACTTGCCGTAAAATTCAATATGAAGGATATTTCTTGTTCAGATATTTCCAATATATTGTTAGAAGATGATACATTGACAAAAAATGTTAATTCAATGGAAAAGTACTCATTTAAATAATAATTAACAGGCATGTAAGCATAATTACAATATAAAATGTTGCCAATGTTTTTATTATGCATATATCATATTTTAGTGTATTATTGTTGCAATGAATAAAATATTTCTTTTATTTATGATATATTTTTTCCAATTTATTTGTCCTCCTTTTCTTTGTAAAAAAGTTGGTCATCTTAGCATTTTGGACAATAGAACGTGTTTTGTCCTCCTTTTCATTGTAAAAAAGTTGGTCACCTTAGTATTGATGATTTTTGGAATTAGACATGGAGGAATAATATGGGGAAAAGGTGTTTTTGTTTTAAATTGTTTGACTGATTTGAATTTTGAAAACTCCCAAGAGTTCTTATAAATGCCATAAGTAACAGCTGCCTAGGGGACTCGTACTACCTACAATAACAACGGATGAAGATTAGATAGTTGGCTAAGCCATTTTGATGAATTCCAATATCATACTTCTATCTCCACACTTTCATGCCTGAGAGAAGAGGCATGTAGTTACAATTAAATCCATTCTTTTCACCCCTTTCAGAAAATAGGAGAACCAGATAAGAAAAATTCAAATAAATATCAGAAAGGTTATATATGCTTGCACAAGTCTTTCCTGACATACTACTGATTAGATCTGTTTCAGTAAATTTTTCTTAATATTTGAATGCATGAACTTTTTTCCTTTCTAAATATAGCTATGGACATCTTTCAATAAAAACATGAATCCAGAATGATTTGTGTCCTCAACTAAAAATGTATGTTGTCTTTGTTTTCCTTTGGGAAGAAGTTTAATTACAGTGTTACATAAAATGAGTATTTTGTTAACATTGAGAAGAGTTTATGCTCTATATTAAACTCCAAACAAGTCTGTTTTTACAATACATAATTATTTTTCCAGCTGTACCCTTACTCATTAACAAAGTAAATTAGATATTTCTTAAACTAGTAACTTGCTTTGTTGACTTCATCGAAATGCAAAACATAATGGACATGGAAAATTACTACTCCAGGAGATGTTCAGTTAGGGTGACTTCTTCTAGTACTGTAATTATCAATTCATTTAGAATGGTTATTGTTAGATATTAACATATATCGAGATAAGTCTTCCCTCTGGTCCGCTCCTACAGCGGGAAACAGGTATTCCTCTGATTGGTCAGTGGGCGTGCCTCATCCCTATAAAAGGGGAACCCTCCGACCACAGAGTAAGCTGGATCACTACTACTACTAATAAAATGAGCTGTTGAGTTACTTCGTGTCCGCAGTCTGTCTCTCGTTGCCCAGATCTAACATTGGCGACGAAGGTGGGATTGAGAGACAGATAGGACGAAGAACGCTACTTCAAGAATCTCCGGATTTGATCCAGCCCAGGAATTCGGCAGAAATTCCGGCAGCCATCTCAGATCACCGCAGCGCGGCAAATTCAAACTGAGAAAATGGCGATGCATGCTCCCCCCGCTCCTTTCGACCCAGCAACCGACGAATGGGAAGCCTTCATGATTCGCTTCGAGTGTTTCCTCGAAGCAAATGAGTACACGGGGATCACCGATGCAAGAAAGAAAAATATCTTCCTCGGCTACTGCGGAAAGGAAGTCTTCAATACGGCCAGAGACCTCACCGCGCCTACTCCAATACAAGCAGTACCATGGGCGACGCTGAAACAAGCCTTGGAAACACATTACGCGCCAAAACCGTCCCGCCATGTCAGCCGCAAAGAATTCAACATGAGGACTCAAAAGGCGGGAGAATCCATTAACCAATTTGCTGCAGCTCTACGAAGAATAGCAGCCCACTGTGAATACAGGGATTTGGAAGAGCATATCTTAGAGCAATTCATCTGTGGGGTAAGAGACATTTCGTTGCAAAAGAAACTGTTAGCCAACCCGAATCTAACCCTACAGTCAGCATTGAACAAAGCAAGAGCGTCGGAATCAGCGGAGAAATCAGCAGTGACCATACAAAGAAGGGTCAACGAAACCCAGCCAGCACCGAGACAAACCAGAGTCCACTACGAAGACGCAAGCCCCGACTTCGTGGATCCCGAGTTCGAGGACAGTCACCTAATGCAGAGCAGTCACTGGAGGCCTGGGGGGAAACCCGGATCCCGTTTGCCGCCCTGCGCAAGCTGCGGAGGGAATCACCCCAGGTCTACTTGCAGGTTCAGGAACGTTGTTTGTTCGCACTGCAACAAACTTGGGCACATCGCACGAGTGTGCCGGAGCGGAGTCCCTGCCTCACGGCAGCCACCCATGTACCGCCAACAGAAGCCCAACCCAGGGGCTTGGCGAAATCAAAAAGGGCGCCCAGAGAGAAATCCACAAGTGTTTACCCAGAGAGAAACTCCCCAAAGAGCTGAACGAGCGTATTCCCAGAGAGATTACTCACAAGAAAGTGAGCGAGCGTATCCCCAGAGAGAATTCACACAGAGAGCCGAAAGAGCGTTCTACCAAGATGCTCAACGAGAGTATTTTCAGGATATAGACGATGAGATAGAGTTGACCCAGAGAGAGGAGTTGCGAACGTATCTCACCACGATACATCAGGTCCGCCCTAAGCGGCCCAAAAGGCTGAAAGTCACAGTCCTCTTGGAGGGCTCACCCTGCGAGCTGGAGGTTGACACAGGATCAACCCTGACAATCATTTCATGGGCATCCATGAAACAGGCCATTCCCAGCCTCAGAAAGAGCCAACTGCGCGCTCCTGACGTCCTGCTACGAGACTACCAGGGGAACCAAGTCCCCATCGTGGGCCAAGGCACATTCCACATCCAGTTTAAGGACATCGAAGCCCAGCTGCCCGTGACCATCTCCAGCGCGCCATTGCAGAACCTCCTGGGGCTTGATTGGTTTGAAGCCCTGGGATTAGAAGTCACCGGAATCAACGCCGTGAGAAACAGCAGCGCTGAAAAGATCTTTAAGGAGTTCGAGGATGTGTTCAGCTCCGGTCTTGGTAAGTATGTGGGCAAACCAATATCGTTCAATTTAGATCCAAATGTGGCGCCAATCCGACTTAAACCGAGACGAGTGCCTTTTGCACTCCGCCCAAAAATAGATAAAGAGATAGATAAGTTAGTGGAACAAGGAATCCTTGAGCCGGTAGATCACGCGCGTTGGGAGACACCTATCGTGACCCCAGTTAAGTCAGACGGGTCAGTCCGCTTATGCGCAGACTATAAATGCACAATTAATGTCGCGCTACAACAGAGCGCATATCCGGTGCCCGTAGTACAGCACCTATTGCACTCATTGGGGCCAGGAAAGGTTTTCGCTAAGTTAGATATGGCACAAGCTTACCAGCAACTGCCAGTAGATAGCGCCACAGCGGAGGCCCAGACTATAGTGACGCACAGAGGAGCGTTTAAATGCAACCGGCTACAATTCGGCGTAAGTATTGCTCCAGGATTGTTCCAGAGCGTCATGGAACGACTGTTGCAAGGGATACCGGGAGTCGTCCCATATTTTGACGATATCTTGGTGTCCGCTGCAAACGAGGAGCAACTAAACAAAAGAGTCAGATCTGTTTTGGCCAGAATCAGAGAGAAGGGCCTCCGCCTTAAAAAAGAAAAATGCCAAATTAACGTGCCTAGCGTAGAATTCCTGGGTTATAGAATTGATGGTCAGGGAATTCACCCCACTGAAAAGAAAATTAAGGCGATCCAGGACGCCCCCACACCACGAAATCAAACCGAGTTGCAGGCCTTCCTCGGACTACTTAATTTCTACAGCGTTTTTCTGAGACAGAAGGCGACCGTTGCTGAGCCACTACACCGTCTACTCCAGAGGAACGCACCATGGAGATGGGGACGAGCCGAAGCTGCAGCATTCGCCGGGGTAAAGCGCCTGCTCACCACTGACTCACTACTTGTGCAATACAGTCAAACCCTCCCGCTGGTATTGACCTGCGACGCATCGCCTTTCGGGGTTGGAGCAGTCCTCAGCCACAGGATGCCCGACGGGAAAGAAGCACCCATTGCTTTCTACTCCAGAACTCTTTCATCGGCCGAAAGGAACTACAGCCAAATGGACAGAGAAGCATTGGCTGCCGTTGCAGGTGTGAAACGTTTCCATGAATACCTCTACGGCCGCGATTTTGAACTCATTACTGATCACAAACCGCTGTTAGGACTTTTGGCGGGAAATCGCCCCACTCCGGTCTCCCTTTCTCCACGTATGACCAGGTGGACTGTTTTCCTGGCTGCGTACTCTTACAAGTTAATTCATCGACCGGGCTCCACTCTAGGGCACGCAGATGCGCTCAGCCGTTGCCCACTACCAGACATTTTGCCAGACCCCACTCCAGAAGTACCGGTATTGCTCATTGACTGTTTGGATTCGGGACCGGTTTCTTCTTACGATGTTGCAAGGTTCTCCTCGAAGGACAATTTAATAAAACAAGTGCAAACTTGGGTATGGAGGGGGTGGCCAAAGGGAAATGTGGGCCCGGAATTCAAAATGTTTTGGTCTAAACGGGACGAACTCTCCGTGTTACAGGGATGTTTGTTGTGGGGGGATCGAGTTGTTATTCCTTTTGCTCTACGAAAAAAGGTATTGAATGCTTTACATATGGGTCATCCGGGGATCGTGAGAATGAAAGCGTTAGCGAGAAGTTATGTGTGGTGGCCCAATATGGACAAAGAAATAGAGGAGTGGGTGGCCACTTGCGACCCATGCCAGGAGTCGAGACCAGCACCCCCGGAAGCGCCCGCCACAGAATGGGAGAAACCCAAGGCACCCTGGTCACGCATTCATATTGATTTTGCAGGGCCATTCCAGGGTCAAACCTTCCTCATAGTTGTAGATGCTTATTCTAAATGGTTAGATGTAGTCCTAATGACATCAACCACGGCAGAGGCAGTTATAAAGGTTCTTAGGCGGCTTTTCGCCACCCATGGTCTACCAGATCTGTTAGTATCGGACAACGGGCCCCAATTCACGGCCATGCAGTTTGAAACATTTTTAGCAGGGTTGGGAATCAGACACGCCCTCATCGCGCCATTCCATCCAGCGTCCAATGGTCAGGCAGAAAGAATGGTGCGGTTCGCGAAAGAGGCCCTCGCCAGGATGGGCCCGGGGGATTGGCAAACACGCATTGACCATTACCTCCTCATTCAACACATTACCCCGAGCGCAACGACGGGTAGAAGCCCCGCTGAACTACTAATGGGTCGCCGCCTACGGTCTCACCTGGACAGGCTCCACCCGAATTATTCTACCTCGGCTCCCCCAGACTCTACAAGTAAGGTCAGATCTTTTAGAGAAGGAGACACTGTTTATGCTCAAAATTACACAGGGGGGACATTGTGGATACCGGCGAGGGTCATTGGCGTCATGGGCCCTCGATCGTATTTGTTAGAGCTTGAAGATGGGCGGAATTGGAGAAGGCACATCGATCAGCTTCGAGGTCGCCTAGCACACTCCAACTTAAGGGATGAGGGCGAAAGTTTCCTGTCCACAGAAAGACAACCGCAGGGAAACTTCATCCCAGGAAACGACGACACCGGCGAGCTAAGCGGGGGACAGGACATCACGCACGCAGCTGAGCAACCCCCCGTCATCACAGCCGCTGAGCAAACCCCCGTCATCGCAGCCGAACAAGATACCAGGGAAAAGAGCATCGAAAACGCAAGACCTCCAGAAACAGAAAAAGCACCCGATCCTGCAACTACTTCAAACCAACAGGAAACCAGTCCTGCAAGTACTTCAACACAACCTGAACTCCGACGTTCCTCCCGAGCAAGACAAACACCCACCTACCTAAAGGACTATGTCACCTACCGCAACGTCCCATCTAGGAGGGGAGGGGTGTTAGATATTAACATATATCGAGATAAGTCTTCCCTCTGGTCCGCTCCTACAGCGGGAAACAGGTATTCCTCTGATTGGTCAGTGGGCGTGCCTCATCCCTATAAAAGGGGAACCCTCCGACCACAGAGTAAGCTGGATCACTACTACTACTAATAAAATGAGCTGTTGAGTTACTTCGTGTCCGCAGTCTGTCTCTCGTTGCCCAGATCTAACAGTTATGGCTCTCATAGGAATCTGCTAAAACAATCTAAATCTGTTGCTTGGGTAAACCTACTTATATAAACAGAAAAACATTATATCCCTTGTAAAATACCCACACATGATTAGTGTAAAAGAAAAAAAGAATTACCTTCATATACTGGCATTTCCCATGTGAAAAAAGGTTTCCATAATTTGTCTTCTCTCTGCTTTGAACATTAAGATAGAACTGGATAGAGAGAATGATTCTGTAGAATAGTATGCTGGTTCTTTCCTCATATGTTGTACTTGGTATTTTGCTGCTCATTCTTATTTTATTGTGTTTATTAAATTTTTATGGCTGTCCCTCTCATATTCATAAGTCTGGGTGACTAACAATTAAAGATAAAATAAAAACAAATTACAAACAACATAAAAATAGCAGCCAAGTAACAACACTAATAGTCATCAATCAGTACAGCCAAAAAATGTGCTCACTAACAAGACTCCAGGCTCAACACAATTCCATCTTTAAGATCTTGCAAAAACCCAGCAGGCCGGAGTGAGTCTGATCTCTAGGGAAATGAAGTTCCAGAAGGCAGAAGGCAGAAGTTCCATGACAGAAAAGGCTCTCCTCCTGAGTCCTGCCAGTTGGCACTCGCTTTTCCATAGAACCCAGAACATGTCTTGCCTGCCAGATCTGACAAGACAAGATGGTCTTGTAAGTAACCCAGCCTCAATCCATGAATGGTTTTTAAATTAACACCAGCACCTTAAATTGTACCCAGAAGTATACCAATAGACAATGCATCTTACAGAGCAGAGATGCTACATGTGCTAAACAATAGGCACCCATGACTGCCAATGCCACATTTTGAACCAGGTGAAGATTTCAAATTCTTCTCAAGGGCATGTCCCTCTAGAGTGTGTTGCAGTAATCCAAAACGAGCAGTCAAAGCAGATGCTTGGGGAACTTTTAGAAACAGAAATAGTATTGTTCATTGTGTTTATAGTGATTTCATTTGCAAACTTCTTCCTTTAATTTCATTAAAAAGAGTTGCTTGCAAAACCTACTGGTAAGTAAGAGAGCAGTAATAGCAACAAAAAGACTACAACACCTCCTTACCAGCAAACAACATCCAGATGAGCAGAGATTAAAACCAAGACTAACATTAGACTTTAACACCTGCCAGAATGTGTCCTGAGAAGTTGTAGTGCTCTGATATTACTTTATCCTTGTTTTAAATCCTGATGTCAAATTGGTGTCCATTAATGGCCCATTTGTCTTGTGTGTATGTGTGTGTGTGCGTGCGTGCGTGTGTGTGTGTATTCCTTTGGAGGAAAAGCATATGAAGCCACCTCTAACCTTGTATGTGCACTTGTTGGAGCCTGTGATGGTGCTATTACTGTAGATGTGGGAACAAAATAAGAATCTGGGCTGGTGCAGGATTTGGCCCCATGTTGGCATCACTGTCCATTGTTTGTTATGGCCTATGAGAATCTGTTGGGGTGGCTGTCTGTATGCCTGTATGAGCCTGTCACCTAGGACTTGGGGAAAGTGCAATGTCCTTATCCAGTAGGGTCTGTGACTTTTTAAGAATGTGTTTAAATAGTTTGATTTGGCACTTATTCTGACCCACTTGAAAGAAATGCTCAAATGATGAAATTAAACCAGACATTCGGGAGATGAATTACCTACCCAACACTCAACAGACAGATCAGTAGAGTCAGATCAATTCACAGAGTGGATCTATTAAAAGACAGACCTCAGAAATAGAGAAACAGAACACTCTTGGCAGTCCTCTACAGCTTACAGCTACAATAAGCAAGTTCACTGTATTCTAAATTTCATTCTGCCTGGACATTGAGCAACATGTGGGAAGGAGAAGAATAAAAGCAGTATGTTTAGAGCCAGTTTATCTACACAGTTGGCTTTGAGTTTTCTATTTCAGAAAGCACCACATCTTGCAACCCAGAAAAAAGATCCTACCACTGGAGGAAGGTTTTTTTTTTTACTTTCCATAGGTGAGACATAACTTGTATGGGTTTTCATGCCATCGAGCCTCTAGGTAATATTTTCTAAACTTCCTTTCCAACTCCCCCAATATAAAAAACTTCAAATTTCTTTACAACTGATTGGATGGGTCTTTTGAGATTGTCTTGGCAATGTTTCAGCGAGGTCTCACTCGCCATCTTCAGGCTGGGTTTTGGGCTTAAAGCGTGGTCAGAGCTGCCGTCTTTCTATAAATCTTGGTGGGGGTGTGCTGGCTTTGTTTCAGTAAGTGGAATGATTGGTTGTGTGGTTGTATCATGATTGGTAGATTGGTGCTGATTGGTGCTGGCTGTGTGTCCTTTGTTGTTTCGTGTTGTAACGGCCTGGGTGGTGGGTGGGGCTCATTTGTTCACTAGGGCTGGTTTCCAGATGTCTGGTAGGCGGGAGGTATTGTCATGTTTATTCATGTTGTGGGGTGTTTCTCTATTTTGATAGCTTCCATAAATAGAGAAACACCCCCACAATATGAATAAACGTGACGATACCTCCCACCTACCAGACATCTGGAAACCAGCCCTAGTCAACAAACGAGCCCCACTCACCACCCAGGTTGTTACAACACGAAACAACAATGGACACACAGCCAGCGCCAATCAGCACCAATCTACCAATCATGATACAACCACACAACCAATCATTCCACTTACTGAAACAAAGCCAGCACTCCACCACCAAGATTTATAGAAAGACGGCAGCTCCAAACACACTTTAAGCCCAAAACCCAGCCTGAAGATGGCGAGTGAGACCTCACTGAAACATTGCCAAGACAATCTCAATCTTAGATGGGAAAAGACCCAAATACAACAAAACCAGCATACCTACACCCATGAAAATCTGCGAAACTGTGTGTGTTTGTGTGTGTATAATGAAATAATAAATGTAATCAAATGGAGAAAAATGAATTTCTATTTTTTTATCAGAAGAAATTAAAAGGATGAAGAAAACTACTTTTTCAGAAGACACTAGGGTTAGGGTTAGGGTTAGGGTCATGGAAAAGCCATGAGCTCTATAAACTACTAAAACTCTCTGTATACAGATAGTCCTCAACTTACAACAGTTCATTTAGTGACCATTCAAAATTTTAATGGCACTGAAAAAAGTGTCTTATGACCATTTTTCACAGTTACAACCTTCCCCATGGTCATGTGATCAAAATTCAGATGCTTGGCAACTGGTTCATATTTATGACCATCGCTGGGTTCCAAGGTCAAGTGACTACTTTTTGCAATCTTCTGGCAAGCAAACTCAATGGGGAATCCAGATTTACTTAATAACCTGGTTATTAACTTATCAACTGCAGTGATTCATTGAACAACAGTGGCAAAGGTCACATAATGGGGCAAAACCCACTTAAATATCTCACTTAACAACATACATGTTGGACGTAATTGTCGTAAATCGAGGACTACCTATACAATATTAGTATATCTACATACTACTAAAACTCTCCATTCCCAGATCATAAAAGAATGAACCTAAACACCATAGCTCTCAATCACCACTTTTTCACTGATTTCTTTACAACTCATATCTATTTTTGTCAAAACTGTGAATTAGTGGCTATCGTAGAAAATGGAGTTAAGGTTGCTTAAATGCACTTATTTTTATTGACATAACACACTTTACACTCTGATTACATCTATGTTTACCTACAGGTAAATTGTATTGAATTCAGAAGATGTTTCTGTTCAAGTTACAATAAGATTTTAGCTTATTCAATTATGGAACAAAATCACACGTTTATTTAAGTTAGTTTTGCCATACACAGCTTCCTGGGGAAGATCAGCAAAAGACACGCATGCAGTAGCAATCACTATTATATTTGCCCATTGAGACACTCAAAAGTCTAACTCAGATATATTTGGAACCGTTAAACTAAAACACACTCAGGAAAGTGTAAGTGACACAATACTGAAAATGATATTTCCGCATTTTTTTTTCACTGAAGTAGTTTCAGAGAGATGGAGCAAAAATGGTTCCAGTCAGCCAAAATGTTGTTTACAAAGTTGTTAGGATTTTATTTACTTATGTCTCGTGGACTAGTACTCTTTGAGTGGATATAATGATATTTTACTAAGGGCAAAGTTTATTCAGACAGGTTGATAAGATATTTGGTCATTTGGATGAAGCAATGTCAAATGGGGGGGGGGGAAATCTGCAAACTTTGGACAGTCCTCACTCTAATCCATTCCTCCACTCTGCTGTGCCAAATCTGATCCAGTTTGTAGTGATATGATCTGTGTCATAGTGACATAACCTGAGCTTTATGCATGGTTCTCTTCTTTTAGTACTGTGGCACAGCAGTCTTGGCCAAAGAATTTAAACTTCTGGTTTATTTTATTGCTTTGTAAAGTTATATTAATAATTTCTCCCTACATTTTAAATTTGTACCCGCAACTTTGGAAAATGAATCTTGTATTTGGCCTATCTTATTTCCTTTAAACTTACTTACTTATTTACTCACTCTCACTCACTCACTCACTCACTCACTCATTCATTCATTCCATTTATATGCCACCCAAATCCCAGCAACTCTGGGCAGTTTATTAATTATTGTTTCTAAAAAAAAAACATTAAAAAAAGAAAAGAGCACAAACACAAAAGATGCCAAAGATATTAAATTCATATACAAACAAAGAAAAAGAGAATTCATAAATTCCTACAACTTCTCCATGACTACTAAAGATGCAATAATCCTTCTTTTTGATTACTATATTTCTTTCCCTAATAGTATATACATGCCAATTTCAAACAGAGAGGTTGGAACAGATAATAAAAGTGGAATTTGTGCATCTGCTTGCAAGCATAGAGTCAGCAGTTTGTTGCAACACTACTAAAATGTTTCAGTTCCTGTAAGCAAAATTAGGTAAAATGTAGATAAGAGGCACATTAAGAAAGATGTGCAAATATCGTGCAATGTAAACAAGCGTAAGGTGATGTTGTTACCACCAAAGACTGCACCACTGTATGAATGGGTCTGAGCTACCAATGACAAATGACGAAAGGAATCTTGGACTCAGAGTCGACAGTTCAGGGTGCAGCTGCTACAAAAAGGACAAATCCATACTGGGAACTATTAAAATGGGAATTGGGATAAAACTGCCGACACCATATTCCTTTTACACAAATTGAAACAGTATATATAGTTCTGAGCATCCAAGAACTTTTAGAAGTTGTAATTATGGCTAATGAAATTTCTCAACTCTAAAATAGTTTAAGCTTCAGGTTTGACTCTCTGTGGATGTTACATTAGTGTTTTCATCAATTTCAGTATCAGCTTCAGATCCGAATAGGTAACTAGCTTGGAAGCTGAATTGCGTTGCTGTTTTTAATAAAATCTGATTTGTTTGAAGCCACAGCAAAGTTGAAGATTACCATACCTGATATGGGGGGGGAAACAAATGACTACTCAATGGCAACAAAGAGCTTAAAGAGCTAGAGTTTATTATCTCTTTGATGCTGCTAATCATCTAGATTGCGGCAGTCTTTCTTGGCAATCACTACTATCTAATACATCTTGCAAATGGTCTATCTTCCCTTTGATGTAAATTCTCATTACTCTCTTTTGCCTCAGGCCATCCATTTCATTCTCCTTCTTTAGAGGTTCAGTTAAGTTCCTGGAATTTATCTTTGTATGTATTCATTAGAATATGTCCCCCATCTTCCTCAAGTCAGCAGCCATAACAAGTGCAATCATGCTGTGATTAAGCTACAGGAAGACTCAGGTTGAAGTCCACCTTCAGACATGGATGTTAACTGGGTGATTTTGCAACAGCCACTCTCAGCCCTGCCTATTGCACAGGTTCATTGATACAGGATGAAATTGAAGGAGGGAGTGACCTATACATCAGCTTCAGGTCTTGAATGAATGGCAGAATATAACTTTAGCAAATATAATTAGCAAATTAGTATCAGCTAGCAAAACTGAAGGCTTGTGGCAGGATATTCTGAAGTATATTTATGCCTAAGTAACAATGCTTTTTTCCTCTATCCAAACAATTAGTTATCCAACTAAAAATGGTGCATTGTTTAAGTGACAGCTGCTACAGTACGTAATTGTTACAAAGATCTTCATGTGCTGATATTGGTATTTTTCCCATCCATACAAAGATGAACATTAGTGATTAGCAGAATCATGTTATTTACATATAAGTGCATTTTATATCCTAGAAATGTTGTCAATGTTTGTATGTCGATTGTTCTTCAGTGATATCAACCAACATCAGAAAAGATCTTTGGCACCACAATGAACTTATTTGCCCTTCATTCTCTACTCTTGGTATAGCTGGGTGGATCTATGCAGGATTTGGCATAGATGAGAGCAGTCACATGCTTCTACTACCATTACAATCTGGGTCACAGTTCATTTTAGTTTACAACAACTATACTACTGCTCAACTTTGCAATTGCTCAGAAAATGTGATATGAAGGAAACATTCACTCCTTAAAAAAGTGGGCTCTGGTTCTATTGCAACCAAAGATTTTCTAGTACTACAAATGAACTAAATGCTGCATTCCGAACTAATAATTGGTAGTGCAGAATTCAAATAGTATTTTCAATTTTAGCATAGCTATTATAGGATGATCTAAATGATATAGCAAGCCCTCAAAATACATATTTCTGCACTTGGTAAATGTAATTTTACCCTATTGGTAGTGATCTCATTACTGTTATGAGAGCTGTAACTTAAGACTGTGGGAGTATTACAATATTTGTTGGCTACAGTCCAACTATCTACTATCCACATTTCTATCATTAGAAGCTGAACAAATTTGCCATCATTTCAAAATAAGCGAAGAAACCATTCCAGATTTTGGGGCAGGGCTGACTTGCTTGTTTCAAGTCTGAAAACATCAATAAGTATGAAATAGTGGACCTGTCCTGGATACTATGTTGTTGGGATAAATAACAAAATGATTCTCCTCCTTAAGCTTCCCATTCCATGTGCAAAACCCAGTGGGATCAGTAATAGAATCCTCTTTCCATCCTGGATATAGTAATCCCCATTGCACCTAAGGATTAAAACCTGGATAGTTTATATATACAATGCAGTCTGCTTAGTGTGTGGCTATCATTTCCAGCCTCTTTCTACTACCGGTAGTAGCCACCAAATGCAGTGATTGCTTCACTCCCCTAACTCTAGAATTGGGGTACTTTAGTAGGATTAATTTTAAGACATTAAACTGGCAAGTGTTTCATATTGATATATCTACATGCTAGAAAAAAGAATCCTGTTTAATTTCTTCGTGGCTGGCTATTGTTATAGAAACAATGCAATTCTACTTTGAAGAAGACTGAAGTGCCTCAATCTTCCAAAAAGTCATAGGTCCACCCTCAACATCTTTCTAAAAATTGCCATCAAGTTGTCATTTTTATGTGAAAGAAATGTGGTTTGCAATCATTTTGTATATTCAATTAAGTTTTAAACAAAACAAACTTGGGCTTTGTGTTTATCATGCTTTGTTGTTGACATGCAGCCCACCCCAAAGCATCACTCCAAAGTCAATTGTGACTCTCTCAACTAGAAAGTTCCTACGAATATAAGAAATTAGTCACATCGAACAATAGCCACAGACACTAATTAGGCCTTTCCCAATGCTGTCTGGAAAAACAAATTGAACCTAAGATCTTTGACATGAAAAACAGGCACTATTAGCTAAAATCCCATTGATATTTATTTTCTTTCTCTCCTGAAGCCCACAAAGGTTAGTTAACCTACTGCTAAAACTTGTTTCTTATTCTCTAATAAGTTTTTTAACTCAAGATCACAAGATATATTCTTTGACTAAAGAGAGGTTTTACTGTGAACCTTTCCAAGCCAGTTCTGATTGCCGAGAATTCTAATGGGGGCAAGCTGAAATGTTGGGTTGTGGAGTGTATAATGTTGCTAGACATAACAGACATATGTACACATGACTCAAGTATGTGCCAAGACTGCCCTTACTCTTGTAATGCCTGCAGGATTAATTTATGAGGAAAACATACAAGCTTATGAGTTAATTATTGCCTTAAACACTATGGCAGGTTAGGATCCATGTTAGGTTGGTAAGGTTACAAGTTAAGCTGTTGCTTGTAAAATTTATAGCCTGAGAATAGAATTTAAAATGCTGTTGAAATCTTCAACTACCATATTGTAATAAGGAGAAGAAATGCAGTTTTACAGGGATGGGGGAGAAATATTCAAGTTTAAAATAAAACATAACCTACTATTATTTATGTCTTTAGCTGATAGCTTCTGAATGCTGGCTTTTTTTCAGAATAATGCATGATTTGCATAGCTAAGCATTGAGTGCACAAGGAAATTCAGAATCTGACATCTGGCATGAAACATGCATCATGGAATTCTTATCTTTTTAACATTGTATGTTTCTGTAATTGTGAATAAAGTTTTGAAAATAAATGGGAAATACTCTAAAGTTCAAAGGACCAGCGTGTTCTAGAGACTGGAGAAATCAAAGTTTTGACCCAGTAAGAAATTCCAGATGCCTAGAAATAGACAAGGTGAAGTGGAAAGGTAATTATAGTTCAACAAAGGCAAGACCACCATATTCGGATCAAAGGATTACTCAAGAGAAAACAAAATGGAATGTCAGCCACCAGTTATTTCCTTATAAATTGAGAAGAATTCATTGCCTGATATTTTTGACAGCCTAGAAATACAATCAGCAAGTACTTACTTGGAAACAGCAAAAAAGAAAAAAGAAAGATTAAGCAGCCCAATTGCCAGGCCTGCTTTTGAGCACTCAAAATCTATTGGGGGAAACAAAAAGCAAAAGGCTCCTAGAAGATCTGCTGCATCTAATGTGAAATAAATACTATTAAATTCAACCTTAATTAAGTTCACCAGAACAGAGAGCCTGTATAAAACCAATTTGAGGATGGATTCAATATTAAGCCAGTTCCCTTCTGGCAATAAAACCAGTTTTTCATTGTAGTTTTATTTTTGTCATTTTGCTTAATAGAGTGAAATGTCCTAATTGCTGGGATAGGCCTTTTA
The DNA here is from genome assembly GCF_964273705.1 of Natrix helvetica. NCBI lineage: Eukaryota > Metazoa > Chordata > Lepidosauria > Squamata > Natricidae > Natrix > Natrix helvetica. The sequence goes on along the minus strand of NC_138553.1, from coordinate 37,675,122 downwards.
TATTGTTTTCCAATTAGATCTGAGTGCAGCAATAGTTGCATTTATAAGCCATTGCTATGGTCCAAAAACAATTCATAACTTATATCGGTTATCACATTTTAAAAGGAAGTGGAAAGGCTGGGAGACAAACATTAATCTTGCTGCAGGAAAGTTTCCAGTTGTCTAACCAGGTGCAGGTGGCATAACGCATTCTTGAACACAATCTGAAAATTCACAGCTGTGAAAAGTCTAGAGCCGTGATGGTGAACCTGTGGCACGCAGAGCCCTCTCTACGGGCATACATGCCATCGCCAGCTGCTCTTTTGGTTTCCAGCATGCACATGCACGCCAGCCAGCTGGTCGTCATGGGCACCAGAGCACCAGAAAATGGCCTGAAAATGTCCAAAACCCAGACCATTTTTAGGTCGTTTTCAGGCTATTTTTTGGGCTGTTTTCAGGCTGTTTTTCAGTCCAAAAATGGTCCAAAAACGGCCAAAAAACAGGCATGAATATGCGGGCCAGCCAGTTCTTGGGTTTCCAGTGCTCTGGCACACCCGAAGACCAGCTGGCCGGCACACATGCGCATGTTGGAAACTGGGAGACCAGCTGCCAGTACGCATGGCCAGCTGGACTTCCAGTTTCTGGTGCTTCGGGGCACACACATGCACACGTTCCAGTTTGGGCACTTAGTGCCGAAAAGGTTCGCCATCACTGATCTAGAGTAAACCCATATTCAACTAGGGATGGAAGATTTCCATCAATGACTAGAATCCTTCATCTCTTTCATATTCTAGCCAAAAATATGACAAAGATATTTGGCAGTAAAGTAATTACCCCTTATCACTCTTTATGAAATTCATGTATATTCCTCTCTACCAAAGATGATTCAAGAATGGGACCAGGATTCCATGTGTACATTCTATTACTAGATTGAGACTGAGATGTGGAAATCAAATTAATTCAACTGTCCTTCCTAAAATTGTGCCCTCCATTAAAGTCTTGAACTTCAATATTCATTCCCAGACACCAAAGAGAACTTGGTGTCATTTCATTGGAGATACCTATATAACCAGTCCTGCACTGTTTATGGGAATATTGCTGCTAAATTATTTAATTCCACTGTATAACTTAAAATCCTTTCTTTTGAAATCTTTCAAGAAAAATAAATGTGTGCAGGGTAGAAAAATCATTGCAATAAAAACCTTTAAAATGGTCCTCTTTTCATTTTTATTTTAAAGAGCAACACCGTGACTAAAAATTGGTTGCTTGGGCACAGTTTATGAATAGATCTACACTTTTTAAGTTATAGTTACCTACTTCCAAAGTGATATATTCTTCACTATTATGACAAATTATGTGATAATTAAAATGTACTCCTGCTGTGATGAGTAGATTTATTAACTGGACATTGATAAATGTGAACAGCTGATTCTTAAGCTTGAACGTTTGAAGGTCACCACAACAAAGTCAAACAGCCCGCTAAGATTATTCTGAGGTTTATTTTCCTGTTTTAGAGCCCTGAAGAAATACATTCCTTTGGAACAACGTTCCTGTTTCATAATTACACAAAAGGCATATGATTCAGTGTACCTTTGCACAGGCCAAGTAAAAGAATCCAATACGATCTTGCTGCATAAGGTGTATATGAGAATATTTCTTTAAAATAGGCACCGTGCCAGCAGAACACAGTTTACTACCTTTATGTCCCTCATACAGGCTGGCTTCAGAAGTCAGAAGCCTATACTTGCTTTCTACTCCTGCTCTCTACTTTGTGTGCTTGGAGCAGGTCATTTCATCCTACAGATAAGGCTTGAGCTATGAAACACTTTCTCAGTTCCATGAAACTCACCTCACTCTTTTTTGCTCTGTCACATACATGACCTTCATCATTTCTCCTTGAACTAACTAGGGCCATGATGGCAAATCTATGGCATGCATGCCAGAGATGGCACGCAGAGCCCTCTCTGTGAGTATGCAAGCCATCACCCCAGCTCAGCTCCACCACATATGCATGCATGTGCCTCCAACCAGCCAGCTGGTCTTCGGGTCTCTGCCACACATGCATGAGGGCAGGGCGCATGCGTGGGGGACACGCGCACATTGCATTTTGAGGATGCATGTGTGCGCGCTTTGGGCACTCGGTGCCGAAAAGGTTAGCCATCACTGAACTAGGGCTTTCTCCAGTTTGCTAAGTACGGAGTACAAGAGCGGCAGGAAGCGAGCAATCCACCTTATCCTTGCTATTCCTAAGAGGAAGAACAGAAAAGCTACCACTGAAATTGGCCAGAAGCTACCAGGGGAAAGAGTTCCCAAGATGCCATGACTGTTGTTGGGAGTGCAAAATCCTAGGAGCTGGTAAGTGGAACAGTATACATCAGGGGGGTCAAACACACATCGTCACAGCAGTGTCACGTGATGTATTGGGACTCCCCCCCCCCTTTGCTAAACTGGGCATGGCCAGTCCGTGATGCATCCAGCACGCGGGTTGGGAGTTTGACAGCCCTGGGATAGATGTTCGCTGCAATGTTTAAAGAATTTAAATAAGCTCTGGGGGTGTGAGGTGCCATGGTGGCAAATGTTTTTTAAAAACATGGTCACTGTTTCTTAGGCATAAGAGAAGTGGTAAATAGAATATCTTCAGCATGTTTAGAATAGAATAGAATAACAGAATTGGAAGGTCTTCTAGTCCAACCCCCTGCTTAGGCAGGAAACCCTACACCACTTCAGACAAATGGTTATCTAATCTCTTCTTTAAAACTTCAAGTATTGGAACAGTCACAACTTCTGGAGGCCAGTTGTTCCATTGATTAATTGTTCTAACTGTCAGGAAATTTCTCCTTAGTTCTAAGTTGCTTCTCTCCTTGATTAGTTTCCACCCATTGCTTCTTGTCCTGCCCTCAGGTGCTTTGGAGAATAGTTTGACTCCTTTGTGGAAACCCCTGAGATATTGGAAGACTGCTATCATGTCTCTCCTAGTCCTTCTTTTCATTAAACTAGACATGCCCAGTTCCTGCAACCGTTCTTCATATGCTTTACCCTCCAGTTCCCTACTCATCTTTGTTGCTCTTCTCTGCACTCTTTCTAGAGTCTCAACATCTTAATATGAGTTTAATATGAGCACAAGGAGCACACCAGGTAAACACAGGAGAATTAGAAGTATTGGAAAGGCCACTTATTTGGGGCATCCAATAGCTCCACAAAGGCAGACTCTTATTACTAGTCCATATGTTTTGGGATAGCTCAATTTTTCTGTCTTCAAGTATGGACAAATTCAAACTCCAATTTCTTCAATCCTGCACACACTTGTTATAAATGCTTACATAAACAGATACAAATACGGACAATAAAGGTATACATATATCCTGATTCTTTTCTGCAGCTAATCTTTTGATGGAAGTAAGTATTAGGATGTTCTGTCTCTGTTTCTGCAAATAAACTTTTATTGAAATCGAAGAACAAGTAAAAAGATGTATGACAAAATGGGCTAAGAACTTTGCATATAATATATTGATGTAACAATGAAAAAATATGTGTCTGAAAGGACTGCAATTTGTATAATTACAATTTAAAAATTATTTCATAGAACAATATACCATTGGTATTTGACTCCAGAAAAATTATCTGAAAGGCATAAAGGAAATATCAACAAGAAAGGTCATTTTATTATGCCATGTGGTCTTTGGTATCATGCAGAAGTCATAATTGCTTTTAAAAACTATTACAAAAGCATTTAGGAGAGAGAAAAATATTCAAATTTTGAGAAAAAATAGCTTGAATAGTAGGATAGGTAATAACATTTCGTGAATCAAACGCATAAAAGACAAAAATATTATCAGAGCCATCTGAAAGTTGAGAGGTGGTTTAGAGTGTTAATCCGGGGTCAAAAGGTATCATATTTAAGCCTTAATATACAGCGATAATATCAATGTCTCCAAGCCAAATATAAATTTCCCAAATGAGGAGCCCAAGTTAGATTTATTAACAAGTGATGTAACTAACTGAACTCAAATATTGTTGTCAAATGCATATGACAAAGTCCCTGTGAGTCTGTTAGGCAATCTATTTGTGAAGAGCTTCTAGATTACAACAGCAACTCATAAACTTTGTGTAGTCCCAAAGGTTCCAGAACTGTTTTTACCCAGCAGATAATGTCTTCTTGTCTCAGTAAAGATAGGCCTCATTTCATCTCTCCAAATCAGGTGAGATGATAAAGCTGAATACTATTAAAAGCCTATTCAATTTGAGCATGAAGCTATGATTCCTCCACTGACTATCGATCAAAATCTTTTACACTGTGACTAAGAAATTGGTCCAGTTCACCTAGGGATCCACTTGTTATTTTTCTAACATGATGATTAAATGGTGGACACAGTTCCTTGGCATCAGCATGCCCTCTATTACAGCTGTTTTCTTGATCGCATACCAAATGACCCGAACACATGTACTCAGCAAATCTGAATTGCCTTCAGAATAGAGATTTGCCTAAGACATCTGAGAAGAACATGCTGCATGGCTGTGATCCAAAACATAAGCATCACAAACTGTTCTCTTAAGAGTCCCACAAAGAAGTCTTCCTTCAAGTATTTCCAACAGCTGATACATTCCACCATTACAATTTTACACAATCCCTGTTACTCCTATTCATTCTACTTCTCATTGACCACAACAATGCTGATTTATACTGCTGTTCTACCTTTCTTTCAACACATCCTCAATGGTCTCTGCTTTGGGGGGAGGTTCATAATTTGTATTGCTTTTATCTTTATAAGCGGGCTGAGGAACTCTGGAAGTTGAAATCCACAAGTCTTCTGGGAGTTGAAATCTGGGAGAATTCTGGGAGTTGAAGTCCACAAGTCTTAAAGTTGCCAAGGTTGGAGATCCCCTACAACAGAGTATTATGTTTTTCAACAATGATTTCAAATTTCCCAACATGCTGGCTGGGAAATTCTAGGAATTGAAGCCCATATATCTGACAGATGCTAAGATTGAGAAACACTGAAAAAAAGCAATGAATTCAATAAAGGATGTTCATTAAGAGCTTTTCAGGAGAGGCTCTGTAGTCTTTATATCCACTTAGCTCTGCACACAGAACCCTCTCTGTGTAAGCTGATAAGTAAGATGAAATGAAAAAGAATAACTAGCAAAATTAGACCGTGGGCAATGAACAGGCATAATTTTGGACAAGTCATTGGAGACCTCCTTAGTAAGACTAAAAACAACGATGTGTTTGGGGTGACATCCAGGGATATAATAAAGATTTGACTAGAATTTTAATAAACCTAATAGTTATGCGATTGCGTGGCAAACTTCATATGACTCAGTTCCACGTATCTGCGCTTGGTTATTTATTTAATGATATTTCTAATAGTTGACTATCAGATCTAATCTTTTCTTATAAACTGAGAAAGATAGCTTCTACTCATTAAATGTTTTTGTAGCTTATTAGATTCTGTCACATAATCACATTTGGAAAAATAATTATGTTTAATCATTAAAAAGAGTCCATATGGTAAATTTATCTTCCAACATGACTAGGATGCAAACTGTCAAAGATTGAAATGTTACAGTGTGTAGGGGTTTTGTTTGTTTGTTAAGGGTTATCTGAATACCAAATCCAGACTCCTTTACAATGATATCTAAAAAATGAATTTGACACCAATCATCCGGAGGAATAAACCATGTTCTCTGACACCTAGAATTGATGCCCTGGGAAAACATATCTAATACTTTGTATCTGAATGTCCAACAAAATTAATCATAATCAGAAGTGTGAAATGAAAGCAGCATAAATTAATAAATTGATTTAAAATATGATTAAATTTCAAAGTTCTTATCAATCAGTTGACTGAAAAAAGCCACTTCTGAAATAAAATAGGCTGGGAAATTGAACATGTTACAAAGAGATACAGTGTTCTTTTTAACATATAGGACCTCACCAGGGGTGGGTTCCTGCCAGTTCTAACCAGTTTGGTAGAAGAGGTTCCACAAATCTACTGTGCTGTTTAGAATCGGTTGGAACGCTTGGATCGCTCCCCCTGCCCGATATAATCTCCTTTCATTCTCCGTCTGCCTCATTCACTCATTCGGGCAGCAGAGAACGAAAGGAGATCGGATAGCCGAGAGCAAAGGAGCCTGCAGCCTCCTTCATTCAAACGTTTGGGACCCGGGGCTTTCTCGCATGCCTTCTTTCTTTCTCCAAAGACGTGCAAGAAAGCCCCCCCCCCATTGCCCAAACGTGTCCCAGAACTGTGCCCCGAGGTAATGGAAGCAGGTCTTGGGAGAGACCTTCTGTCCCCCTCCAGAGAGCCCATGCCGAAAGAGAGGAGGCAGGCTGGTTTGAATGAGAGTGAGCGGGCAATAGTCAAGGCCGAAGGTGCTCCCCTTCGCCCTTGGTGGCAGGGGTGCTTTATCACAAGCCTCCTTTCTTTCTCTGCCTTCCCAAGTGAGCGAAGGAGGTGCTGGCCTCAAACCACCCGCTCATCCGCATTCAAACCAGCCCGCCCCCTTTTGTCTCCCGGCATGGGCTCCCTGGAGGAGGAGGTTCTTTCCAAAGACCGGTTTGTTTCCGGTGCGGCAGCGATGGCAAGAAGTGGCTGCCAGTGAAGCTCTCAGCAAAGGCAAGAGTTCCGCCGCTGCGCCGGATTCAGCAAACCAGGCGGCTATCAGAGAGAATAGGACAGCGCTTGCCCTTGGGCTTGTGCAGCAGCCGAATCCTTGCCTCCTGTTCTTGACAGCCACCTGGTTAAAAAGAAGGACGAGGTCCGCTGGTCCAGAGCCCATCTGCGGGGGGAGAGGGTCCCCCTTGTATTCCTCATGTTCCCGGATGGGCTCCAGACCAGCAGTGCCTTGTCCTTCTTTTTAACCAGGCGGCTGTCAGAGAGTAGAGGACAGCGTGTGCCCTTGGGCTTGTGCAGCAGTTGAATCCTCGCCTCCTGTTCTTTGGCTGCTGCACAAGCCCACGTGGCGTGCGCTCCCCTCTTCTCTCTTGACAGCCGCCTGGTTAAAAAGAAGGACAAGTCTCCGCTGGTCCAGAGCCCATATGTGGGGGGAGGGGTCCCCCTTGCATTCCTTATCTTCCCGAATGGGCTCTGGAGTCATCGTCAGCCGCACAGAGCCTCGCTGCGGCTCCACGCTGTAAAAAACATAGGTTCGTGTGCACAACCCATAAATTACAGAATCGGAGACTTCGTAACAGTGGGAAACAGTTGGGAGAGGGGCTTTGGTCCTGCTCCGGGCTGTAATTGTGCGGGGCCTGCGCACACCTATGTCTTCTATGGCATGGAGCCATAGCCGGAAGATGAGGTACGGGAGCGGTACCAGCGGGGCCTCATCCTTCTGAAGAGGACCTGTCCCCAAAGAGAAAAACGCCACTGCCAGGTACTTTTAACCTGTGATTGGAACACAAGGTGACCACAGTATGTGTGTCAGTGTGAGTGTGTGTGAGTGAGAGAGAGAGAGAGAGAGACAGACAGAGAGAGGCACAGAGAGAGAGGGGGAGGGAAACAGAGAGAGAGAGAGACAGACACACACAGAGAGAGACAGAGAGACGGAGAGGGGGAGGAAGGGAGGGAGGGAGGGAGAGACGAACAGACAGAGACACAGAGAGAGAGAGAGAGAGAGAGTGATTAAGTGAGTGAGTGAGTGAGAGACGGACAGACAGACACACACACATATACACACAGAGTGACAGAGAGAGGAAGGGAGGGGAGACAGACAGAGAGACACACAGAGAGATAGAGAGGAAGGGAGGGAGACAGAGACAGACAGACACACACACACAGAGAGTGAGTGAGACACACACACACACACACAGAGTGACAGATGGGGAGGGAGGAGAGAGAGACGAGAGATACAGAGAGAAAGAGAGAGACAGACAGACAGACACAGAGAGAGAATGACAGGCAGACAGGCAGACAGACACACACAGAGAGAGACAGAGACACACAGAAAGAGAAAGAGAAAGAGAAAGAGAAAGAGAGAGAAAGAGAAAGGAAGAAAGAAAGAAAGAAAGAAAGAAAGAAAGAAAGAGAAAAGAAAGAAAAAGAAAGTGGGAGAGAGAAATGAAAGAAAGAAGGAAAGAAAAAGAAAAAGAACTTATGACCACAATTGAGCCCAAAATTTTGGTTGCTAAGCAAGAGCGTACTTAAGTGAGTTTCACCACATTTTCCAAGTTGGCCACACCCACCTGGTCACATGACAGCTGAGCCACTCCCACAAAACAGGCCACACCTACAGAATAGGTTCTAAAAAATTTTGAAACCCACCACTGGACCTCACCCAAAGGATATTACTGTAAAGAGAGATGTTTATGATACTTTCTTTGCTTCCAGTATATCGATAGTCAGCCATATCAACAACATTAAATAGGACATTATCATTTAAGAAAATGTAAAAAAAAGGCAAACTGAACAGAATAAGTGCTCATAACTAATAAGGGTCTCTAGAGCCAAATGCCTGGAGGGGAAGCCAAGTATTCACCACCTTCTAAAGACAAACAAGATTGGGGTCCATCAAATACCAGAATGGGAAGACAGCTCCAGAGAATAGGGGCAGCTTTCAAAAAGGACACATTCTCAATTCCAAAAGATGGCAAGGCTTAAATGAAGTGACCTGAATGATGCCTCCCTCCTTTGGGAGTGCCTGGATAAGGCTGGTATTCTTGAGACCAGGTGATCTCACAAATAGTCCAGCTCTATCCCGTCTAAGGCTTTAAAGCTGTTAATTAGCTGTTAATTAGTATCGTGAATTGCATCTGCAAACCAAGTGGGAGCCGTGCAGTTGACAGAGTAGCAATATCAAATAGGTGTAATTAACAGTGCCCCAAATTACCTGCAATCGTGCAGATTGGAGGGCAGCCTCAGGTAGAGCAGATTGCAAAAATCCATTTGGAAAGTGACTAAGCAGACTCTAAGCAAGTACAGGAATTACCATAACTGTGCATAAGATGAAGTTGTGGAAAGGGCACCTTGCTTAGCGTGGCGTGTCTAACTCTAGGAGGAACCCAAGATTGCCCGGCTGTCAATGGGGCAGTACCATCCCATGAAGAAACAAAACTAGAAAGTTTGAAGATCTGGAGCATCTAAAACCCATAGCCACTTACTAGTACCGTGTTTCCCCGAAAATACGATCTGTCCTGAAACTAAAGCCTTGCCACATTTTTCGCATGGGCAAAAATATAAGTCCACCTCCAAAAATAAACCCCCTGGACACACACCTCTCCGGCCAGGCAGAGCACCGCTCACCGACATAGCTGTATCCTGAAGGCGCCAAGCCGCAGGAGCTGGGGGGAGAAAGGCGCTCATATTGCTTGGCGCCTTCGGGATATCGCTAGGTTAGGGAGTGGCATTCTGCCTGGCTGGAGGGGGGGGAGTTGCCGGGCGGCTGCTCCCTTGCGAACTGGCTCCCGAAGAGCCGGGCATAGCCTCAGGGGTGAAGCAGCCATGAGGTGATCAAACTCATGAGCAACTGCTCGGCAACCCCCCTCTCCAGCCGGGCAGAGCACTATTCACTGACCTAGGGGGTATCACTAAGGCGCCAAGCCACGTGGCACTCTGCCCGCTCACCAGCTCCCGCAGCTTGGCACATTAGGGATACCAGCTAGGTCGATGCATGGAACTCTGCCCGGCTGGAGAAGGGGGTTGCGCGAGCACCTGTTCCGCCTCCAGCCGAGACTCAGCAGCCAGGTTTTGGAGTTTGGAACAGGAAAAGACATTATGCTCAGAGCGCAGTGGTGGCTGCTTCAGGGAGACCTGGGCATATTGAGGCTAGGAGGCATGCCTGCTGGACGCGGAACAGGTGCTCGAGCAACCCCCTTCTCCAGCCGGGCAGAGCTCCATGCACTGACCTAGCGGGTATCCCTAATGTGCCAAGCTGCGGGAGCTGGGGAGCGGGCAGAGCACCACGTGGCTTGGTACCTTAGTGATACCCTCTAAGTCAGTGAATGGCGCTCTGCCCATCTGGAGAGGGGGGGTAGCCGAGTGGTTGCTTGTGAGCTTGGTCACCTCATGGCTGCTTCGCCCCTGAGGCAGTGCCCGACTCTTTGGGAGCCAGTTCACAAGGGAGCAGCTGCCCGGCAACCCCAAAACAACAAGCCCTCTCCTATAATAAGCCCAAGGCCATATTTTGTAAGTAAAAAGAAAATAAGACCCTGTCATATTTTCGGGGAAACACGGTAATCTTAACAGGGTTAAGCTGAAGTCTGTTCTTCCCCATTCAGATCCTCACAATCTTTAGATGTTCAGACAGAACTCTAAGCTGTAAAAATTGAGAAAAGCTTCCTCTGGAATAGTCTCCATTTGTAGCAGGAACTATGAGTCCATGAAAATCATACTAAGATTGTTATTATTTTTAAAAAATATTAAAGTTTATGATAAGGTAAATATAAATTAAGAAAGTTATAAGGGGGCAAAGAGCAGTACAAAGGGTTTAAAAAGGAAAGATGACTTTCAACTTTGGGGGTGGGGGGTTAGAATAGCAAACAATAACAGCCTCAAACATTTGCTTTACATTTTCTAGATATTACCTTTCTGTAACAATAAAATCATCCTAATCACCAAAACCTAAAATTAGAGTTTTGTTTTGAATACAAAATCCAGATGTGGTTTCCAAATATAAATAAGTTCTAGATAAGTTCTTCTTGTTAACTAAAACAGTCAATTTTGCCATCTCTGCCAACTCCATCACCTTTACTGTCCATTCTTCCATTGTGAGAATTCATGTGTCTGTCCATATCTGTGCATATAAGAGTCTCTTAACATATATAGTAATAAAGTTCCAGATTTTCTTTCAAGCTCATTGCCCATCAAACCCAAGAGAAAGGCATCTGGCTTCATTTTTATATTTAATTTAAGAATCTTCTGAGTTAGGATAAAAATCTGTTCTACCCTAAGATTATTCACCTGTTCCTTCAGGTAGAGTACAGCTATCAAAATAAGTCAAAATAAGAATTGATAGAGATGGGTAATGAATGAACAGAACCTCTGTCTTGAAAGGATACCGTTTCAGTTTTTTGTCCTTCCAGACTTGGATCAAAGCATCTCCAGCTTTGCTCATTGTAGCAATATATAACTGGGTATCATCAGCCAGGAATCTCCAGGATGTATAGTGGATAAAACATCAGGCTAGAAACTGGAAGAACATGAATTCCACAGTAGTCCTGCCTTAGGCACAAAGCCAGCTGGGTGACCTTGGGCCAGTCACTCTCCTCTCAGCTGTAGGAAGCAGGCAGTGGCCAACCACTTCTGAAATCTTGCCCAGAAAATTACAGGGACCTGTCCAAACAGTTGCCAAGAGTGAAAAATGTCTCAAAGACACAATCCTCCTCCAAATCTATAGTACCAACAGCTGGCCCCTCTCTCCATGATCTAATTTTCCGTAGTTATTAAACAGCAGACAAGACACAAGATGATTGATTAATACTGTGAAGTCTAAATGACCATAGAGTGGAGAAAATAAATCTTACAAAGGAAATGGAGGTTGCACCTTTTCCTCCCCAGCTTTTAGGTCAAATCCAGTTTCTCCCTTTGCTTACCAAACCCAAATTGATCCCCTCTGTCCCCTGAAAGCCCATCTAGAGCAAATAATAGAAACCACTTTATCAGCTCACAGTACAGCCCAAGGGCAGCCCTTGAGATGAAATTGCAATTCAGAGAAATCCCAACATTCCATCCTCAATAAACCTGATTCCCTGAACATTCCATCTCCTTAACAATGGACTTCCTCAACTCTGCTGGCCTCCTGAGAGCCCTATCTGTGCCTAACAACAAGACTAACCCCACAGGTACATAGATAAGGATCTGCCTAGTTTCACCAAACTACAAATCACATTCCTTGGATTTCCCCACTCTCAATTTCTATACAATTCTTTGCTTTTTTAATAAAGCAATAAAGCTCGATTCTTCTCCTCGGTGTTGTGCCCCTTCTTCACACTGAATCCAGGCTGCAATCCCCCCTCAAGGTATTAATACAGGCAACCATTGTGATTTCTGTCCCAGACTTATGAATTCCCACTGAAATTGATCTGAGATCATCTGCTTCATCCTGGATGGTCAGATATTGATGAATCTCTTCCTTCTTCACAGATGGAGATGGGATGGAAGTAAGAACAATTGCTTACTTTCCAGAATAGAAAGTCCTCCAATAAGTATATGATATGGACTGGGAAGGATCATTTGACCAAAGGACAACATCAACACTCTTCTGTTACCAACGTAATTTAAAAAGATAAATTAATACTACTATTATTTTCATACTGCTATCAAATGCATACCTAAAATGAGCAACTCTTATTTCTGTACTGTCTTCTGAATAAGGAAGGCTTTATAAGTGTCCTTGATTTACGACTTCAATTGAGCCCAACATTTTTGATGCTAATTGAGACAATGGTTAAATGAACTTTGTCCAATTTTACAACCTTTCATGCCATAGTTGTTACGTGAATCACAGCAGTTGTTAAGTTAGTAACATGGTTGTTCAGTGAATATGGCTTCCCATTGACCTGCTGGTCAAAAGGTTCCAAAAGGTGATTATATGACCCTGGGACACTGCAACTATCATAAATATGAGTCAGTTGCCAAGCATCTGAATTTTGATCACATGACCATGGGAATGCTGTAAGAGTCACAAGTGTGAAAAATGGCCACAAGCCATGATTTTCAACTTCAAACAGTCACTAAATGAACTGTGGGATCGCATCCTACCCCATACATCCCTACGACCAATTTGCTCTCACAGAGAGGGACTCCTCCGGGTACCGTCCACTAAGCAATGCCAGCGGGCGGCGCCCAGGAGTAGGGCCTTCTCTGTGATGGGCCCAACCCTCTGGAATGACCTCCCCTCCGATATTAGAATCACCACTGACCTCCGCTCCTTCCGCAAGAAACTCAAGACCCACCTGTTCCAATTAGCTGGCCTGGCCCAATCATAGTTTTAATCTTCAACCCTCCTGGCCGGTATTTTAAATTCCTGGGGTAGATTTTTAAGTTGTTTTAATTTTTATTACTATTGTACAGATTTTTATTTAATTTGTTTTTACAGGGTTCTGATGTCTTTCTATGTATATGGTATTTTAACTTTTGTCTGTACACCGCCCCGAGTCCCTTCGGGGAGAGGGAGCAGTTTATAAATGTAATAAATAAATAAATAAATAAATAAACTGTTGTAAATCAACAATTACCTGTACTTATATAGCAAACAATCATATCTAGTGCGTCACACCATGAGAAGTCCAGATAATTTCTGCCTGGAGGCAAGATATGCCTTTCCTTTTGCTTGAGTGATATGTTCCAACAAGCTGTTTTTCTCTCTCTTCCGGCAACAGAGAAACTAAAATATCTCCCACTGACACAGAAACGTGCGCTTATAGATATAATAAAATTCCTTGAAAGCAAAAATGCTGAGTATTTAGAGCTAGGCCAGAAAGACAGTCCTATTTCTCTGTCAGCAATATTGAGGAAGATATAAATCAAAAACTGCTGCTGTTTAATAGGATGACGCAAGGTTGAAGAAATTTGACTCTTTTATGCTTCCAACCCTTTGCAAAAGACTGCCATTCTATTGAATAGGCATCGATAACTACAACGCCATCAGTATCTGAATTCCATCATAAAATGAAGAGGGTGGGATTTTCCACTGGGAAATCTTTTTAGATGCCTAAAATTTATGACTGTGTCCCTGTGCATTCCTGCATTCTTTGAGTCAGCAAAAAAAGTATAATGCCACAAATTGCACTATCCTCACAGCTGATCTATTTTGTGTCAGTAATGAAGCATATGAGTTCTGCTGTCCTCTCAGCTTTAATGCAACAGGATCAAATTCAGGAAAGCAATTGGTGGATTTGTTTGCAGCAGGAAAAATATCCAGAAAATTGGATAGATAGAATCATGGGTTTAGCCATCTGTCAAAAGCCTCGATTCTTCCCCCAGGGTGGGTGGAAGCTTTCAGACAAAGAGCATCTTGCAAACACACACACCCCTCACACACACACACACACACACACACACACACACACATTGCAACTGTCATTCTCTGCAGTTGTTTTTCGGGTGCATGGATCGAGCATTCTTCCAGAAAAGTAGTAACCTATATTTAAAATCACCTTTTCTCCCATTGGCAGTTGATATGATGGTACAGAATCTGTCCTGTTTTACCATGCAAGCAGCCCATCCCACTAGGCTTGAAAGCTGTTACTTAGGCCAGCCCTCCAGTTCTTTCAAATTGACCGTACACATTGTACCTGCCAATTCTCCAATCCCATGAAAATGATGATGGAATGGGAGAACTGGAAGCAACATATTCTTTTAACATCTGTACAGATAAGGAGAAATTGAATCTGCCTCATTCCTAGGTTAGGATCAAAATAAAATCACCATAGCAAATTATTTTGTCAACAATAACAGCAACAACAAAATATGTTACCAGGGCATATTTGTAACAAATCATCCAACTATTATTGTGTTTATATAAAACAACGATGACAGGCTTTATAGTACCTCAGTAATGGCTGAATGATGCTTGGGTAATTTAAATTTTGGAGACACCTCTGGGCTGAGTGGAGGAATGGTTTGCTACAAAATAAGATTGCTTCTTATGTTTACAACAGAGATGCACTGCCCCCATGTTAAACCCATTTGAAAGCAAATGCCATTCAAAATCCAGTCAGCAAATAATCTATGGTTAGCCTCAATGCACCAGTATATAAAATGTACTTTAAGTTTTGTATCCCATCATCTTAGAGCAATGTTTCTCAACTTCAGCAACTTTTAAGATGTGTGGAATTCAACTCCCAGAATTCCCCAGCCAGCAAGAGTAGAAGTCCGCACAGCTTAAATTTGCTGAGGCTAAGAAACATTGCATTGGAGAAAGTCAGCTGAATGACAATGCTCGCAAACAATTGAGGCAGGATAGTTTGGCTGTCAGGAATACAAATTTCATGCAGTATAATTTCTGCTGACTTAAGGATGAGTAAATACTATATATCATAACTCAGTAGTTGGGAAAAGTCCTAGAAGATGCTATTAGGCCCTTGTAGGGATCCTGCCACTGAACTGTTGGACAATTGATGTTATTGCCAGTTTGACTCACATCCAGCAGGTTCACAGTCAATTATTCCTATTGCCAGATCTGAGCAAGCACATGTGCCGCACAGTTCAGCTCACAAAAAATATGGTTTGATGCTTATTCAATGTTTATGGAATATTTTTAACAGGTAAAAGAACACAAAAATAAGCAAAAACAATGAAAAATCTGTATAAACAAGAAGCAAGAGATAAAAAAGAAGAGGAATTCATATCAACATTGTTGGTACTGTATGTCTAGTATCATATATTAACAAGGCCAGAACTTTCCAAAGCCATTGAAAGCAATACTGTGGATAACTAACATGAATAGTCCCCAATCCCTTTTATGTACAAAACAGGTGCAGTCCTCAACTTAGGAACATTCATTTAGCGAACATTTGAAGTTATAACAGTACTCAAAAAAGTGACCAAATATGACCAGTCCTCGCACATGCAACTGTTGCGGTGTCCCTCCAGTCACATGATTGTGATTTAGGTGCTTCACAACTGGCATATATTTACAATTGCTGCAGCATCCCAGAATCATTGCAATATTTCCAGCAGCCGGCTTCTGACAAGCAAAATCAATGGGTGTTCATTTAACAACTGTGAAATTCTGCTTGGATTGCAGCAGAAAAGATCATAGAATCGGGTGCATCCCTAAGCCACAGAAGTTGTGGTCCCAATTGTGGTTGTTGATCAATGGAAAGCAGGACACCAGATGATCCCTCCTCTTTGTTGCACCACAAAGAAACAATTTTGTTAACAGCAATAACCTTCAATAATAATTGCATCCTAATTGCTCTTGAAATCAGTGAAATCTACTGCCTGAAGACAACATCATCATTTGTTAAAGACAAGAACATGTAATTTTAAAAATTGGCAATTACACTGTTAATTCTAAGTAGGGTAATGGGTTATTAAAAATGTGGCATTTTGAGGCCCCAAATTATCTAATATTTTTACCGTAGATAAGCAATACATTACTATTTTCTGGGTTGCTTAGAAAACTTTTTTTTCAGCTTCAATCACTAAGAGGTCCATATAATTTACAAAGTCTTATTCATAAGTGCCATGGAACACTTGCAGCCGAAATTTATGAACAATGAAATTTCTGAATCTGTATGTGTAATATTCCCCGTGCATTTATATAGGAAGTTGCATGTTCAACTTAATTCTCCCGTGGCTCTCTTCCCCATCCCTCAGCACTAACACATTTTCTCAGCTTCTTATTTTAAGCTGTGATGTTAAAATGTTACTATATGGGAACTATATATTGCTCAGAACATGTGAAAAAAAGTTTGCTTTTCTGGCTTTAAGAGGCTCAATATAAATTTCCCACACCTCATGTTTATAGTATTACTTCACAAAATCATATTAAATGAATAACCCAACATAGTATAGAAAACTGGCAGTTTGGAAGCTCTGGTCCATTAGTGAAGAAGCTTGATAATTTTAGTAAGACCTGCTATGTTCTTTTGTACTTTTTATGCCTTGCCAAGGAAGAACAGAATTGTTAACACCTGTGTATCTCACACCATAGTTTAGCACTTGAAACTGACTGCAAAGAATTAAATTTAAGCCTGACTGTTAAAATCTTCCTGCATAATCACGTTTACCCTATGCCCCACTTTTCAAATAAAATAATGAGTTTTCTTTGATAATAAACTTGGTATCCGAAGAGCTGGCAGCATTTCTCTTGAAATCTGGAGCATATACATTTCACTTCTATGACTACAGCTCTTAAACCAATTGATATCAAATAATGCATGCTGTTTTTAAATTTTATCCCTAAATATTAAAAAACATTATTTGGAGCATTTTTGGCACAGGGCATTGTTTTGAAATCAATTATCAAATATAAGGCTCTGAAGTACATCATTTGAACATCAGTTTGTGTGGCTTCTCCACCGATCTCTTTAGATCTGTTTAGAAGGCCAAGCAGCTGCATCTGTTCCATTCAATGTTCTGGGTAAGAAAATCTGGCATCTGAATTCATTATGCACATGTCTTAAATCTGCTTATTTTCATAATTTAATTTTAGCCAACTGTAGCAAAGAGTCTCAGATGAAATCAGAACACTGGTGATCAGAACACTAATTTACAGCTTGATTTATTATGACTGTGCAGCCTTTTGCACGTTTCTTATCTGAGATCACTGGGAATATCAGCAATTGCATGTACAATACATAAATTACTTATTCCCACAAGGGTTAATTTGAAAAAAATAGTGTATGGTTCTACTGTGTTATAAGTTATTTGTACATTTGTAAAATATATGATTTCAAAAGCCAACATCAATATTTCAGTAAGGTTCGGAGTAACCCTTTAAGAGTGTTGTAGAATTCTCTTGAAGACAAATGTCCTGGCAATAGAGCAATGAGAACACAATGCACTGTATTTTACTTCTCTCATACTTGGCATAGAGTTAAGCAACCCATGAAGCACAGTAGGTCTTAAAAATAGTCAGTTTCTTGCATAAGGTGACCTACTGGTATTACCATAGATCTGGAAGTGGGTCCTTGGTGCTCTCTGAGCTTGATTGTTTTCTTGCAGACATTTCATTACCAAATGAGGTATAAATTCACATAAATATAAAACACTAATCATAATCATCATCATCTAGTTTGTTTAATTTTGCTCTCTGGTGCAACAGTGCTATATATGAGCCTAGGACATGGTGTCTCCATTCCAGTAATCTGAATCCAATAATAAATGTACTTCAATAGTACAAGTTATATGTCAAAATGCCTCCAGCAAGGCAACCCTAAAGCAGATTGCTATCAAGTATTTCTGAGCTAAGATGGGAGGGAGGCAGGGGGTGGATGAAAAGAGAAAAATGGTTAAATACCAAGATGAATGTAGTTTGTGATGCAAATGAATTCTGACCACATTCACTTCCCACCCCCAGCATCTTTAATTACAGGATATATATTGTCCATGAGAAACTATTGAATACTTCTTCAGTCTGAGCACACAATTTCCAGGGAGGCAATTGTGTTAACCTTATGTCTTATGGCATCTTAATAAATAACAAATACAAATATTATAAAAGTTATAATACTTATACTTATTTACATATTTGTTGAAACATAGAATGAGGTTTTTTGCTTAATTTTAACATGCATGTATTCAACTACATGTATTCATACATTTTAAAAAAATCTTTCCATTGCAATAGCAATAGTACTTATATACCACTTCACAGTGCTTTACAGCCCCCTCTAAGTGGTTTACATATTGCCCCCAACAATCTGGGTCCTGATTTCACCGACCTCAGAAGGATGGAAGGCTGAGAAATTGCAAAGCATAAAAATATGGAAATGAAATATATTCCTTTATAACAAACTATTATTAACAGGATGGTATTTCCTTTAAAATAAAGGAAATTATGGTATCTATTTACTGTTCTTATATTGCACTTATACAAAAATATTGTATGTCATAGAAGACTGTAAAATAGTACAATAATAGACTTTGCAGTTGGACATCCAAAATACAGACAGAATATTCTAGCTAACTTTGGCAAGGTACTAAAATTCTCACACTGACCTGCTGCTGAATTATATTGCTCATTATTTTCCCCCTCTTTATGGTGAAGCCTTGCAAGTGACTGTTCAATTTTTTTTGTTTTGTTTTAAGTTACATTCTTGATGTTATACAATAGCACAGTATTATCTAGAGTTGCATCCTGTCTTTTCTTCAGTAATTTACAGCATTGTACATCCTATTCCTTTTTTCATTTTTCTTCACAACAATCTTGTGGTGTTGAATGAATGACTTTTCCAGTCGTACCTAACCCCCATGTGTGACTGGAAAGAGAGTACCTCACCTGAAATCACCCAGTGAGCCTCCATGGCTAAAAATGAGCTTCCAGCACTTAACCATTACACTATATAGTCTGAAATCATCACCTTACTTTCACATTCTCTCAATTGAGTTGGGAATCAAGTGGCATATAAGTTTAGGCATACAATTTTAATATGTTGTTGTTGTTGTTGTTGTTGTTGTTGTTGTTTTCCCCACACACTCTGTAGTATTGCAATGTTCCACAATCAGCTGATGGAGAGTACCTACCTGGTTGCTGCTATCACCACTCTAGAAAAACAGCTTTCTCTAGTAGTAGATTCAAAAGGTTCTCTGGAAACTGTTATTGGAAGCTAACCAGGAAGACTTCCTGTCTGCTCTTGGCTTCTGTAGCTAATGAAGTGTTTGGGATGCATGTAGACTATATTTCTGTGAGAAAGAGGGGTAAGAACTTCAGAAGACACATGTTCTTTATTAGGTAGATTAAAGGGCTAATTGAGAATTGAATACAATTTGAACAAAGAAAAGGAAAACCTGATGTATCCTGTAGACTTTAACTCAAGAATCATTTTCCAGGCAGAAATATGCATAGAGACACAACATATAGTTAAAACAACATATGAGTAAGAATATAGGAAACCAAACAGCTTTGTCCTAATTTGCATCTAGCTTCCAAGATTGTTCTTTCTTCTGATCCTCATTCAATCTTTATTCCCATTTAAGATTGCTGGTCTTTAGCTGGCAGAAACCCATGGGGAGACATGTCCTGCCCACTGGAACAAAAAGTGAGCCTCTGAGAAATGGCGGGAGGGGGGTGGAGAAGGGAGGTACTTCTTGCTCTTAAATGATTGCTTAGAGTTTGTCTTTCTTGTGCTCTGCTGGATTCTGCTCACTCCAGCATCCCGAATGATTAATTCAGATATTAATCCCAGGACAATATTCTCCCTCTTCACTACAATATATTTAAATAATACCTGAAAAGATATCCTAAACAAAAGAACAGACATTTTAACCACATTGCTGGAAAGTATTTTCCTTCCTCCTCTTATCAAAAAATGATCCACTGAAAAGTTGATAAATATAATGCATCGTAATCCACTGCAGATACCAATTTACCTTCTATCTTTGGCCTTGAATGAAATTCATTTTTTTTGAAATCTTCATATAGTGTACATATTGGAGATGTTCAGGGGTGGTATACACTTATCTTCCCTATCGGTTCGCAAATGTGAGCGTGCGCGCATGTGCTTTTGGCAAAAAAAGGACCTAAATGGGATGCCGTAGAGCCAGGGCGGTAGGTGAGGCCACCAGCGATTTCCGCTACCAGTTCGGGCGAACTGGTCTGAACCAGTAGAATACCACCTCTGGAGATATTCCTTCACAATTGTTTTGCCCATCTCAAACAACTCACCGACCCTCCTCCCAACAACCATTCATATATTACCATATTAACGTGATTTCACATTTTCAAACTGGATGTAAAAATTGCTGTATCTTGCCCTCCCTTTAGAACATGTGTTTGTTTCCATTCAGAGAAGTTGATTCGCTTCAGCAAGTGTCAACCAACACAAAAAATGATCCTAAAAGCAATAAAATAAAATGTGCAACAACCCTTTGCAGGCAAATTTCTGTTTGAGATGCTCCATGAGTTTCCTACATGAGTTACCTGCAATAGCATGTCACTTAGAGGGGAAATTGGCCCAAATAGTATCTATTCTACAGTCACAAGTTTGAACATAGTTGTCATTGCAACAGGAATGGCTCAAAGGGCAGGGTGTGGAGTACAAATGTTGTCCCTGGCAGATAAGACCTTGTTCCACCAAGCCGCTACTTACTCAACTCAGCAACAGCAGAATAGTAATGGAAAACTGTTTAAGAGGAAATGTAACTATTGTCAGCTCTGTGACTTCTACATTAGATTTTCTGATATCACAGCAGTAAGCTAATTCCTACTCCAGAAAAAACAGTTTTACTGTATCTGATTTTTATCTCCATTTTTCCATATTTTCCCCTGAGGGCAATGGAATTTATCTTTTCATTACAGTCCAGTATTGAAGATCTAAAGGTTTTTTTTTTCACAAAATGAAATGTGGATAATTATGATGTCCACTTTAGGCAGATAACTTTTTACATGGCTGCCCCATGCAGTGTTCTTATGCGCCTTACTCAAGTACTCAACTTACGACCTTTCATTCACTGGTCATTTAAAGTTATGATGACACTGAAGAATGTGAGTGAGTTGTCTTTGCAGTGTCCCTATGTAATGTGATTGCCACTTACAACCTTCCCAGGGGACAAAGTCAATAGGGAAAGCCAAATTTGCTTAATGACTATGGTGATTTATTTAACAACTTCTGCAAAAAAAGTCATAAAATCAGGTGTAACAAACTTCACAACCACAATGCTTAGTCACAGACATTATGGTCCCAATGCTGGTCGTAAGTCGAGGATTGCCTGTATATTCACCTTTCCTTGCTTACTTTTATGGTGTGTTCTGTGTTGAAAGAAAATAAGCTCTTGGGTTGTTTTTGCCTGAGGCACCATCTCTATTGAGTATCGTGAGGATTTGCAAAATGCTGCAAGTTCTCATGTGAGCAAAGTTAAAAACAATTTGTAAACAGTGTCTCCTTATTGTTCAAAATGTCCTTTTCAATAGTAGACAAAACTCAGGAGTCATCTGGTGACCCCTTTTCAGAGTAACAAAAAACTCCTCCCACCTTTTAACTTAATCCATACAGTATCTCTGCCCTATTCAGCGTTCCAATGGAAGAGCTCTGCAACCAGAGCATTCTGGAATGCATTGAACCTGTTCTACAGCGCAGCTCTTATGATGACAGTCGATTTAGTTTAAATAAACTGCAGAAAAAAAGGGGGTAGATCCACCTTTTTTTAGAATCCTGCCACATACTCTAAAATTAGAATGATTTAAAGCAATGGAAATCGACCTCAGGGTAAACTGAACACATTCATCGCAAGCTGAGTCTTGCTTTTAAAAGCATATTGTCTATGGAATGTATTCCTACCAAGTTTATCCTTGAAAAATATTTGTTCAGAAAAATAGGTAACATGGTAACCTTGCTTCGACAGAAAACTCTGGAGCTTACAAAGAGCTTCTTTAGAACATACCTGGCAATATTTTGGGTGACAAAATGGGCAGCGGGTAGAAAACACCTTTTAGTTCACAGTGTCTGAGAAAACAGGGAATAGTGTTATATCTGCTTTTTTTTCCTCTTCAATCTAGCTATGACCAGTTCTCAACATACTATATAATGCCGACATTAACATAACAGTGTTTGGTCTTAGTACATTAAAAATGGTAGAATATTCAATCATCAGAACTTTGAATTTGGATCATAAGTACTCCTCAGGTGGACTTGTTACTAAATGATCAGTTGTAAGTCAAGGAATACCTGTAAAAAGCCCACATGACTCACGTTCTTGTTATTGGCAGGACTATGTTCAGGGGTGGGATGCTCCCGGTTTAACAACCGGTGTGGCGATTGCGCTATTTGCCCACACACTTCACATGTGCGCAGCTTGAAGAAATCTTCACTTCTGGGTTTCTTTGTAGGAATAACACAGCTGGTTTACGCAGCAGTCTGCTCTGCGTGCGAATCAGCTGAGAAGATAAAGGTAGGAAAATGGCACAGGCAGGTGGACCCACCTGATTGTTGGGGTGAATTGGTTCGCTCCCAGCTGATCGTCAGAGCTACCGGTTCACCCAAACCGGTCCAAACCAGTAGAATCCCACCCCTGACTACGTTCTCTGAAAACAATTTGCCAGTCATATGTATTCAGTCCAAGAGGAGACAGTTCAGATCCTACACATTTAGGATGGGAAGAGGATTAAGAGCTTGAAACCAATTCTTCCGGAGGGCAGCCCTGTATTAAGAAAACGATTTGTCCCATAAGGTTAGGATGGTTCCTACCTCTACATGGATAAACTCTGAGAAGGTTACAGAAGAAATTACTCTATTGCCAAAAATTTGGGACGAAAAATGTTATCTCACTAGCCTGCTGTCAAAGTTTATTTGTTTTGGTTATTAATGTCAGTTCAACATTTAGCTTAAGTTTAATTGATGATTGTTTTATTGTAGCATTTTAAATGATGGTTGGATTATGATTTCATGTATTGTAAACTGTCTAGTCTCTATGGATGGATATATACATTTCATAATAAATCCAATGAATGATGTTCTTAGAGCATGTATTTTCTAGCATTTAGAGTTTTGGTCCCAGGGTATGATTCATGATTTATTTCTTATTAGATAACTTCTAGAAATAATTTTAAGTAGGTTAAACCCATACAAACAGTAATTGCTAATAATTTTTTTAAAACTACTTTCATCAATTAGAATACTGCTAAAAGCCTGGAAATGAACATTTCTATGGTATATCCCACAAATTATCTTAATTTAAATATGTTATGTAAAACTTTATGGGAAACATAGTATTTTTGTGAAGCTTGGAAAAAGAGCAAAATAAAGTGCAACCTTACAATCCATAGATACACTATAAATTAGGTACGGCTAGTCCTAAACAGACTGTGTCATGGAACAAAGCACTAAAATACTTAACAGTTTACTAGCACATAATTTATTACTTATAACAAATCCAACATCTGGCCAAAGGGATTTTTCTTTCTGATGAGAAGAATGGCAACGGAGAAAACTCTTCTATCTTGCCAGGCTCACAGTGGGAGTCCGGGAGAAGACCTCTCTGAACCCTGCAGGAAGACCGGGACTGGCAAAAAAAGTCCTTTGTCAAGATGATGCCTGCTGAAATAGATTCAGGCATCATCTGAAACAGATTATGCAAACAGATGCAAGATTTATTACTCGAAGATGGCTACTCAACTAAAAATTCATTTGCAATCCTATAGAGTGAATTTTATTTGCCCAAAATAATAAAACCTGGATCCCAAGAAATGAAGAAGAAGAAAAAATAGAGAATCAACAAGAAAAAAAACAGCATTCAGATTCCTTTTCCTTTTAATTTACCATGATCATAGATTTTACCCCTCATCATGCATATGTAAGAAAGGATTGTTTTACAACAGGACTGTCAAACTCGTGGTCAGCAGGCCAGGTCCGTCATGCACCTGCCATGCCCACATCCGGTTTAGCAAAGGGGGGGAAAGTCCCGATAGGTCACATGACGCTGCTGTGACGCCACTAGTTTGACGCCACTGTTTTTAGAAAACATTAATGAAATAAAGAGCTAAATGGAAAAAAAATATTTGATTAGCTTATTAAAGGTTCCCCTGATTTGTCATTTAATTATGTTGCACATATTTATCTTGAATAAATATTTCAAATACTTTCATAAGTCATACATTTTAAACCATCTAGCTGGATGGAAAATAGCTCAACATGTGGCTGAAAAATGATATGGTTAATGATCATGGATTGTCACCTCAGCAAAACAAATACCAGCCCACTACAGATAACATCAGGTAGAAACTAGAACAAATTATGACCCTAAACACACAAAAATGCTGACAACCACCATGCCTCTCTAAGACAAGCTAAAAAGAAAAAAAATAAAGCTCCAAACCAAACTGCTAAATGCTAAACCCCAGAAATAAAGAGGCATCTTCCGCATCCGAATGTGTAGTCAACATCCCCAATTGCCTACTATCCACTATACCAGTGATGGCGAACCTATGGCACGCATGCCACAGGTGGCACGCGGAGCCATTTGTCAGGGCACGCGAGGCGCTGTCCTGTCAGCTGGCCAGTGCACATGCACGCGCTAGCCAGCTGAGTTCACCTTTTTTTAAAAGCCATAAAAGAGGCCCTCCAGAGGCTTCATGAGATTCCCTGGGTCGTTTTGAGCGCTCCGAAGGCTTCATGGAAGCCTCTTGAAGGTCCGCTTAAAATGACCCTCCGAGCAAACCAAAAGTGACTTCTGGCTTGCTCGGAGGGTCATTTTGACTGCTTCAGAGGCTTCAGGGAAGCCTCCTGAAGGTCCCTGAAGCCTCCGGAGGGCTTCCGGGGGGCGGGGGAGGCTGTTTTCACCCTCCCCATGCTCCTATAAAGCCTCTGGAGCCTGGGGAGGGCGAAAAAAGCACAGAAAAATGGGGGGGTTGCGTCTGCAGTGCTGCATGCGCACTGGGGGGGGTCATGCATTGCATTATGGGTGCAGCATGCCTGCACATGATCCCCCCTACGCTCCCCCCACTTATGGCACGCGAGCCAAAAAAGGTTTGCCATCGCTGCACTATACGATACAATATACTTCAGAAAGGCATCAGCCTTGAGGGACCACTCTGGGAGGAGTTTGACTCTGTTGCCGCCGATGATATGGACAGGTTGCGTGGGCGACTGCGAGCCACTACATGTTTATTGGACCCGTGTCCCTCCTGGCTTGTACTGGCATCCTGGGAGGTCACACGAGGCTGGCTCCTGGGGCTAGTGAACGCTTCATTGGGTGAGGGGTCCTTACCGGCCGCCTTGAAAGAGGCGGTGGTGAGGCCCTTACTCAAGAAGCCTTCTTTAGACCCGGTGGAGCTAGCTAATTACCATCCCGTCTCCAACCTTCCCTTCTTAGCGAAGGTTGTAGAGAGTGTGGTGGCACAACAGTTCCCACGTCACCTGGAGGAAATCGATTATCTAGACCCGCGCCAGTCCGGTTTCCAGCCCGGTCACAGCACGGAGACGGCCTTAGTCGCGTTGTTGGATGATCTCTGGAGGGCCAGAGATAGGGGGTGTTCCTCTATCCTGGTCCTATTAGATCTATCAGCGGCTTTTGATACCATCGACCATGTTATCCTACTGCGCCGGCTGGACGGGGTGGGGGTGGGGGGCACCATTTTGCGGTGGTTCTGCTCCTACCTCTCCGACCGGACGCAATGCATGTTGGCAGGGGAGCAGAGGTCGACCCTGAGGCCGCTCACTTGTGGGGTGCCGCAGGGGTCGGTCCTCTCGCCCCTCCTGTTCAACACATATATGAAGCCGCTGGGTGAGATCATTCGTGGTTTTGGGGTTGGATACCATCTGTACGCTGATGATATGCAGCTGTACATCTCCACCCAGAACCACCCCAACGAGGCCGTCGAAATGATGTCCCGGTGCCTGGAAGCCGTTCGGGTCTGGATGGGGGACAACAGACTAAAGCTCAACCCCTCCAAGACGGAGTGGTTGTGGCTACCGGCACCCCGGTTCAACCAGTGGACTCCATCGCTGGCCATTGGGGGCGAACAACTGGCCCCCGTGGAGCGGGCGTGCAATTTGGGCGTCTTCCTAGATGCCCAGCTGTCGATGGATGACCATGTGGCAGCCGTGGCGAGGGGGGCGTTCCACCAGGTCCGCCTGGTGCGCCAATTGCGCCCCTTATTGGACCGGGACGCTCTTCGCACAGTCACTCATGCACTGGTGACGTCTCGTCTGGACTACTGCAACGCTCTCTACATGGGGCTCCCCTTGAGATGCACCCGAAGACTGCAGCTGGTCCAGAATGCGGCCGCGCGGGCTATCATGGGGAGTACGAGATACTCCCACATAACACCCCTCCTGCGCGAGCTGCACTGGCTACCTGTGGTTTTTCGGGTGCGTTTCAAGGTGTTGATTACCATCTTTAAAGCGCTCCATGGCACAGGACCTAGTTACCTGCGGGATCGCATCCTACCCCATACATCCCTGCGACCAATTCGCTCTCACAGGGAGGGACTCCTCCGGGTGCCGTCCACCAAGCAATGCCAATGGGCGGCGCCCAGGAGTAGGGCCTTCTCTGTGATGGGCCCAACCCTCTGGAATGACCTCCCCCCCGACATCAGAACCACTATTGACCTCCGCTCCTTCCGTAAGAAACTCAAGACCCACCTGTTCCAATTAGCCGGCCTAGCCCATCTATAGTTCTATTCTTATCCTCCTGGCAGTTATTTTTAATTATTTTAATTTTGGTGTAGTTTTTAGGGGTTGATTTTTAACGTTGTTCTTAATTGTATTTTACTGTACAGTTTGTATATTGCCTCCTCTATCTGTATGTATGTATGGTGTTTTTTTACCTTGACTGTACACCGCCCCGAGTCCCTTGGGGAGAGGGAGCGGTTTATAAATTTAAATAAAGTTAAAGCTATAAGACATAGGATGCTAATCAGAATTCTTTGCAGTCTTAGAAGCAGCCTTTAAAATCACAGGACTTGCCGCAGAGATTCAAGAAAACATAAGGCAGACAATCATACTACAGACCTGAAGGATATAGAATTTGGACTAATAAATGTCATGCTGAATAAGAAAGACATTTGTTTGAATGTATTTTGTTTCATTTATAAATATGAACTACAGTTCTTTGACCATAAGCCAAAATTGAGGATCAAATTAAGTGATAGTAAACAAATGAAAAGAAGGCTGGAGGAGCCAATACAGAATTCCATTTTGCAGTATAAAGTGTTTGAGTACAATCATCAAGACCCAGGTTTACAGTGAGTCCATTTTCACTTATGAAGTTTTATTGGGTGCCCTTGACCAGTCACTATCTCTTTGGGAATCTGAAAAAATATTTGTTATTGAAAACTGGAAAAGATAGTGCTGGGATATAGATGTTAATACTAAATATATAAAGTACAACTAAGAATGGTTGAACACTTCCTGGGCTGTCCTCCCTATTTAAAAATTATATCAACTCTTTTGCTCTGGAATTGTGGGGATTAAAAACATCTGTTATTTTGACAGATGGCAGCTGAAAAACCAGAGGATCTCTTTCTCTTGAGTAAATAACCAGAAAGCTAACAAATTTCTTTTTCACATTTTACTGCAGTTTGAGTAGTAGGATCTTCATGAATGGATTATCATTATGTTTTTAGTTAATATTCCAATTACTGAGGGCTCTTTTTCTGAATTATTATTGATTGGGGAAATAGCATCATCTAGAACCCTATTTGTCTATAGGATCGGTCATCATGAAAATATCACTGCATCAGTAGATGTTTGAATAGTGCTAGATTATTGCAGTCTTTCAACATTATGAAAGAGACCAACGCTTCAATTCAGAATACTTGGAAAGTAGTTGCTGCCTGTATTACTTCATTACTTGGTATGTTCACTGATTATTCTGCCAAAAAGGTAACGGAAACTTTTTTTGTCAACAAATTGTCATCCTCGAAAAAAAAGAAAAACCCTTGCAGAGCTTTAAAGTCAAGTCATACTATTTTTCTTGTGTGTATACATGTATGTGTGTATGTGTGTATGTTTGTGTGTGTGTGTGTGTTGTATCGCTATTACTTGCTTTGCAATAAATATACTCTCAGGCACTCAACTGAATTTAAACAGCTATACAGAATCAAAAATAAATTGCTTTGTTATAGCCAGGATTGATGGCATTTTCTATCAGGCAGTTTTATCTTCCCTCATCATTTTTACAATTACAATAGAATAACTAAAACAAGAAAGTTGTATCATAAGTGTACCACAAAGCATAACATAATCATATCAGCTAAATGAAATTCAAAATGAAATAGTCAACACAGATGGGAGTTGGCTGCTCTTGAAGGGAAACATCTGTTTCCACCCTTGCATGTCACTTTATATGTCATAATCTTAACTATCACTGTTCTAAGTCATCACAGAGCCATGTTCTTGATCTCCATTTACTTTGGAGTGGAGCCAGAGGTGATATTCAGCCAGTTCGGATCATTTCAGACGAACCAGTAGCGGAAATTTGGAGTAGTTCAGAGAACTGGTAAATACCACCTCTGGTTGGCCCCGCCCTCCCGCCCCTGTCATTCCGTGTTCTATATTCCCTTGTTTTTTAGCTCAGCTGATTCGTGCGACAGAGCAGTTTGCCACACCTCAGCTGAGCTAAAAGAACAGCTCAGCTCACCAGCGCTGACACTGAGGGCAGTCTTTGAGAGCTGCGCGCGATGCACGAGCACGCACGCAAAGCGCGCTCTCATAGAACCGGTAGCAAAAGATTTGGAATTCCAGCACTGAGTGGAGCAAATATGAAAGTTGAAGACATCACCTTCAGTCAGATCGAAGAGTAGTGTTAGATATTAGCATATATCGTGGCAAGTCTCCCCTCTGGTCCGCTGCTACAGCGGGAAACAGGTATCGTTCTGATTGGTCGAGGGGCGTACCCGATCCCTATAAAAGGGGAACCCTCCGACCACAGAGCAAGCTGGATCACTACTATTACTAATAAAGAGCTGTTAAGTCACTTCGTGTCCGCAGTCTGTCTCTCGTTGCCCAGATCTAACATTGGCGACGAAGGTGGGATCGAGAGGCAGATAGGACGAAGAACGCTACCTCCAGAATCTCCGGATTTGATCCAGCCCAGGAATTCGGCAGAAATTCCGGCAGCCATCTCAGATCACCGCAGCGCGGCAAATTCAAACAGAGAAGATGGCGATGCATGCTCCCCCTGCTCCTTTCGACCCAGCAAACGACGAATGGGAAGCCTTCATGATTCGTTTCGAGTGTTTCCTCAAAGCGAACGAATACACGGGGATCACCGACGCGAGGAAGAAAAACATCTTCCTCGGCTACTGTGGAAAGGAAGTCTTCAATACGGCCAGAGACCTCACCGCGCCTACTCCAATACAGGCAGTATCGTGGACGGCGTTGCAACAGGCTCTGCAAACTCATTACGCGCCAAAACCTTCCCGCCATGTCTGCCGCAAGGAATTCAACACGAGGAACCAGAAGGCGGGAGAATCCATAAATCAATATGTTGCAGCCCTACGAAAAGCAGCAACTCACTGCGAGTTCAGGGATCTGGACGAGCACATCTTAGCGCAGCTCATCTGTGGGTTAAGAGACATTTTGCTACAAAAGAAGCTATTGGCAAACCCGAATTTAACCCTACAGATAGCGCTAAACGAAGCAAGAGCGTCAGAGTCAGCGGAGAAATCATCGGTGACCATACAACGAGGGGCCAACGTAAACCAGCCAGCACCAAGACAAACCAGAGTACACTACGAGGACACAAGCCCCGACTACGAGAATCCCGAGTTCGAGGACAGTCACCTGATGCAGAGCAGTCACTTGAGGCCTGGGGGGAGACCCGGATTCCATTTGCCGCCCTGCGCAAGCTGCGGAGGGAATCACCCCAGGTCTACTTGTAGGTTCAGGAACGTTGTTTGTTCGCACTGCAACAAACTTGGGCACATTGCACGAGTGTGCCGGAGCGGAGTCCCTGCCTCACGGCAGCCACCCATGTACCGCCAACAGAAGCCCAACCCAGGGGCTTGGCGAAATCAAAAAGGGCGCCCAGAGAGAAATCCACAAGTGTTTACCCAGAGAGAAAATTTCCAAAGAGCTGAACGAGCGTATCCCCAGAGAGATTACTCACAAGGAGCTGAGCGAGCGTATCCCCAGAGAGAATACACACAAAGAGCTGAAAGAGCGTTCTATCAAGACGCTCAACGAGAGTATTTTCAGGATGTAGACGATGAGATAGAGTTGACCCAGAGAGAGGAGTTGCGAACGTATCTCACCACAATACATCAGGTCCGCCCTAAGCGGCCAAAAAGGCTGAGAGTCACAGTCCTCTTGGAGGGCTCACCCTGCGAGCTAGAAGTTGACACAGGATCGACCCTGACGATTATTTCATGGGCATCCATGAAACAGGCTATCCCTAGCCTCAGAAAGAGCCAACTACGCGCTCCAGACGTCCTGCTACGAGACTACCAGGGGAACCAAGTCCCCATCGTGGGCCAAGGCACATTCCACATCCGTTTCAAGGACATCGAAGCCCAGCTGCCCGTGACCATCGCCAGCGCGCCATTACAGAACCTTCTGGGGCTTGATTGGTTTGAAGCCCTGGGGTTAGAAGTCACCGGAATCAACGCCGTGAGAAACAGCAGCGCTGAACAGATTTTTAAGGAGTTCGAGGATGTGTTCAGCCCCGGTCTTGGTAAGTATCTGGGTAAACCAATATCATTCAATTTAGACCCCAAAGTGGCGCCAATCCGACTTAAACCGAGACGAGTGCCTTTTGCACTCCGCCCAAAAATAGATAAGGAAATAGATAAGTTAGTGGAGCAAGGAATCCTTGAGCCGGTAGATCACGCGCGCTGGGAACCACCCATCGTGACCCCAGTCAAACCAGACGGATCAGTCCGCATCTGCGCGGACTATAAATGCACAATTAATGTCGCGCTACAACAGAGCGCATACCCTGTGCCTGTAGTACAGCACTTATTGCACTCGTTGGGGCCAGGAAAGGTATTTGCTAAGTTAGACATGGCACAAGCTTACCAGCAACTGCCAGTTGATAGCGCCACAGCGGAGGCCCAAACTATAGTGACGCATAGAGGAGCATTCAAATGCAACCGGCTACAATTCGGTGTGAGTATTGCCCCAGGATTGTTCCAGAGCGTCATGGAACGACTTTTGCAAGGGATACCGGGAGTCGTCCCCTATTTTGACGACATCTTGGTGTCCGCTGCAAACGAGGAGCAATTAAATAAAAGAGTCAGAACTGTTTTGGCCAGAATCAGAGAAAAGGGTCTCCGCCTTAAAAAGGAAAAATGCCAAATTAACGTGCCTAGCGTAGAATTCCTGGGTTATAGAATCGATGGTCAGGGAATACACCCCACTTCAAAGAAAATTAAGGCGATCCAGGACGCCCCCACACCACGAAATCAGACCGAGTTGCAGGCTTTCCTCGGACTACTTAACTTCTACAGCGTTTTTCTGAGGCAGAAGGCGACCATTGCTGAGCCACTACACCGTCTACTCCAGAGGAACGCACCATGGAAATGGGGACGATCCGAAGCTGCAGCTTTCGCCAGGGTAAAGCGCCTGCTCACCAATGACTCACTGCTTGTCCAATACAGCCAGACCCTACCCCTGGTATTGACCTGCGACGCATCACCCTTCGGAGTTGGAGCAGTCCTCAGCCACAGGATGCCCGACGGAAAAGAAGCACCCATC
Source organism: Natrix helvetica (assembly GCF_964273705.1). Taxonomy (NCBI): domain Eukaryota; kingdom Metazoa; phylum Chordata; class Lepidosauria; order Squamata; family Natricidae; genus Natrix; species Natrix helvetica. Next base: position 37,643,402 of record NC_138553.1, on the reverse strand, counting down.
GCCTTCTACTCCAGAACTCTTTCATCGGCCGAAAGGAATTACAGCCAAATGGACCGGGAAGCGCTGGCTGCTGTAGCTGGAGTAAAGCGTTTCCACGAATACCTCTACGGCCGCGATTTTGAACTAATTACAGATCACAAACCGTTGTTGGGACTTTTGGCGGGAAACCGCCCCACTCCGGTCTCCCTTTCTCCACGCATGACCAGGTGGACTGTTTTCCTGGCTGCGTACTCATACAAATTGATTCATCGACCGGGCTCCACTCTCGGACACGCAGACGCACTCAGCCGTTGCCCATTACCTGACATTCTGCCAGACCCCACTCCAGAAGTACCGGTATTGCTCATTGACTGTTTGGACTCTGGACCGGTTTCTTCATACGACGTGGCAAGGTTCTCCTCTAAAGACAATGTAATAAAGCAAGTTCAAACTTGGGTTTGGAGGGGGTGGCCGAAGGGCAACGTGGGCCCGGAATTCAAAATGTTTTGGTCAAAACGGGACGAACTCTCAGTGTTACAAGGTTGTTTATTGTGGGGGGATCGAGTTGTTATTCCGTATGTTTTACGAAGAAATGTATTAGATGCTTTACATGTGGGTCATCCGGGGATTGTTAGAATGAAGGCGTTAGCAAGAAGTTACGTTTGGTGGCCAAACATGGACAAAGAAATAGAGGAGTGGGTGGCCACTTGCGACCCATGCCAGGAATCGAGACCAGCACCCCCGGAAGCGCCCGCCACAGAATGGGAGAAACCTAAAGCACCCTGGTCGCGAATACACATCGATTTCGCAGGGCCATTCCAAGGTCAGACTTTCCTTATAGTTGTGGATGCATACTCAAAGTGGCTAGATGTAGTCCTAATGACTTCAACCACGGCAGAGGCAGTCATTAAGGTTCTACGGCGACTCTTCGCCACCCATGGCCTGCCCGACCTCCTGGTCTCCGATAACGGGCCCCAGTTCACGGCCATGCAATTCGAGACATATCTAGCAGGTCAGGGAATTCGGCACGCCTTCGTCGCGCCATTCCATCCGGCATCAAATGGACAGGCGGAGAGAATGGTACGATTCGCAAAAGAGGCCCTCGCTAGGATGGGTCCAGGTGATTGGCAAACACGCATTGATCATTACCTTTTAATTCAGCATATCACCCCAAGTGCAACGACGGGTAGGAGCCCCGCTGAACTACTCATGGGCCGCCGTCTACGGTCTCACCTGGACCGTCTTCACCCAAATTACTCTGCCACAGCTCCCCCAGACTCCACAAGCAAAATTCGGTCTTTTAGCATAGGGGATTCAGTATACGCCCACAACTATGCAGGGGGAACATTGTGGATGCCGGCAAAGGTCATTGGCATCACGGGTCCACGATCGTATCTGCTGGAACTGGAAGATGGGCGGAACTGGAAAAGGCACATCGATCAACTTCGGGGTCGCCTAGCGCACTCAGACCTTCGAAACGAAGACGAGATTTTCCTGCCTACCGAGAGTCAGCCACGCGAGAGCCTCATCATAGAAAACTACGACACCTGCGAACCAAGCTCGGGACAAGAAAGCACGCACGAAGCAGAGCAACCCCCAGGCAACGCAACCGAGCAGACTCCGGAACGCCCTAGCAACGAGGGTACGAAACCTCCCGAACGTGGAACGGGAAAAGCATCCGATCCGGAAACCATTTCTGACCAACCAGAACCACGACGTTCCTCCCGAGTAAGACAACCCCCAACATACCTAAAAGACTATGTTACCTACCGCAATGTTCCGTCTAGGAGGGGAGGGGTGTTAGATATTAGCATATATCGTGGCAAGTCTCCCCTCTGGTCGCTGTTACAGCGGGAAACAGGTATCGTTCTGATTGGTCGAGGGGCGTACCCGATCCCTATAAAAGGGGAACCCTCCGACCACAGAGCAAGCTGGATCACTACTATTACTAATAAAGAGCTGTTAAGTCACTTCGTGTCCGCAGTCTGTCTCTCGTTGCCCAGATCTAACAAGTAGGGATTATGAAATGGATGGCTAAATAAATTAATCCAATAAATAAATACATTTCTATTCACCATAAGTGAATAGACTAGAATAAGTATCACTAAATTCTAAAGGAGAAAGACCAGTTGGGACTAATGGATCATATAACTTTTCAGGTTCTCATGATGGCTGGGGAACTCTTGGAGTTGAAATCTACACATTTTAAATTTGGCAAATGTTAAATGACAAATGTAAATATTTGCTGAGGTTGTGAAATATTGTCCTAGATGATCTCTCCCAATGCTTTGTGCAAATGTTAAAGATGAGAGAGGACCAATCCTTTTAGTACAGGCCTATCAAACTCACGGCCCACGAGGCAGATGCGTCACAAGCTGGCCACACCCATGCTTGGTTTAACAAAGGGGGGGAAAGTCCCGATACGCCACATGATGCCACCATGATGACCCAATTTTGACATCCCTGCTTTAGTATATCATACAGGACATGCCTCAAAGCGGGTCTCTCCCCATGACAAGGAACACAGCCACTGTCAAACACTGGAGCCACTAACTTCTAATCCCTGCAGTGGTTCAGAAGGTTACACCATTTATACTATTGGAAATTGTGAAAGAGATTCAAAAGGAGGAATATCCTCACTTCATCCAGGTCCTAACGAAAGTAATGGTGTAGTGGCTACTTACAAATCAAAATGTAAGCATTACAGAAATCTTGTCTTCCTGAAAAGTATCATGTGAACTAGATATCCATTAAAGAAATGGGGACAGTAGGCAGAGACTGGTGGTCAAATGATGAATTTTGACCAGTACACTCTCTACACACACACACAAATTGGATTTAAGACAGCTGTTCTTTGTAATTAAATTGCAGGCACTGAAGTTTTTGTGGTCAACTGATCACAATATAGGCTACAATATAGGCTGCATGGAAATACTGTTTGCAAGAGCCTCATTTCTTAAACACTTTGAAATAATTTACAGCTAAAAATTTTCTGAGTGGCAGGATGAGAAAAATCCACTTGGTAAACCATTGTTCTTAATGGAATACAAAGGGTTTTTTAAAACGATTTCTAAAAGGAAGATTGGGACCAGCCTTGGAGTAACAAGCTGAATCAGCACCACACTACTCCACCCAGCCCCAAGCCCTACATCTGGCCCAAAAGATACCATGCTTAATGATACTGAAAGCCATAAAGGAGAGCAGGGATAGATGTACTATCTAATCCCACTCTCTCCAGACTACAAGGATTACAAATTGTTCATAATTCCATCTGATTTTAAATTATTTTTGCAAGAGTGTATTCATGAGATCAATGTGGGTTTTTTAATCTAAAAGGCAGTTAAGAATAATCTTAGAAATATTTTGGACATTTTGGAATGTTTGGAATAACTAATGAAGAAATCTGCATATTTTTATTATATTTTATTGCTTTTATTAAATGTAAGTTGATTGCATCTTTTTAATATGATAAATCATAGCAAGCAAACAAACAAGAATCATAGCAAACAAATATGATTTCATCTTGACTGCTTCCTGTTCTACTTTTAACCAGAATAGATCATGGAAATATTAAAGCATAGATAACCTCTGCTATAACAAGTGAACAATAAATGTATTGTACACATACTTAATGTTTCACTTAACTGTAATGCAGCAATTACATTCCAAAACAAAATGTCAAATGCTGTATTTCTTTACATGACTGCATTACTGTAATGAACCCTTTTAAAAACAGACATTCATCCATAAATATTTAAACTACGTATCTTCAGACACAGGACAGAGACAATAGCCTCATAGTAACCCTTGAATAAATGTTGCTTCACCTGCAGTCTTAACTAAAGCTTGAAAGGTTTAAACTTTTGTTTGACTAGGAAGGCTTTTGAATCTTCATTATATCATTATTTCATAGTAGATTCTATTGCTTTTAAATATTGGGCCCGTACCCAGTATTTTTTGCAAATTATTACTAAAATTCATAAAGTAAACATTCTTGTTCATGTATTACTCTTTTCCATATGAACTTTGGGTGAACCTTTTGTACATCCTAATTCCAAGTTACTGTTCGATCATGCAATTTCCAGCCATGTCATGTCATGATTTCAGCTTAGGGAAAATCTTTGACTACTTGGATGCAGTACCCGGATCCAAAAGAATATTCACAGAGCATGACATCTGATTTTGTTTTGTTTATTTAAATTAGGTGCTTAGGAATGGGAAGTCTGGGATGCTTTTCATAACCATCTAATTACATTATGTGATGTACAGGGATTCTTTACAAGCTATAAGAGCCTGATGAAGAAATATCATGAATACCTATCACTAGGCTTTACTGGACAACACTGCATCTCATGTTGTTTACACACAGATTAATTGGCACAAAAATACTGTAGTTGCTTAAGGCTTTCTTCAGTTTGAGAAAGTGAAATTCGTAGGCGGCTATCTAGATGCAACTACCAATATACATTAAGCACGATAGCTATGAATTACCCCAAAACTGTGGTAGAACAAGACAGAAAGATGTGATGATATCCATATCCTACTTGTGGGCATTGGATTAGCCCCAAAAGGAACAGAACGTTGAAGCAAACGGATGTTCCAGCAAAGAGGTTCTAAAATATTGCTCGGCTTAAACATAGATTTGAAGAGAACATTTCTTATCTTCCAAAGCTATTATAGAAATATTTTATAAAATATAGTAATAGTTTTACAGATTAAGTATTCCAAATACAGAATCATGATGCAAATAATCACCGGTAGTAATAATATATCTAAGAGTCTGCATTATATAGTTTACCGTATACAATTTTGCCTGCTATCTCTTTTTAATGATGATTGTGCTAAATTATAAATTACCTATTAAAGATTTTGTAATGCTAGGGGTGGTCTATCATGCACTAAAATACATTCAGATTTTGATTCATAATTAGCTTCCTATAATCATGTAAATATCTCAAACTTAACAGGAATGTAATGTAGTTAGATTTTTATTACACATATATGAAAGGCATTTATTGCAGCAATGAAGGTAGTCTTAGGTATCTTGCTGTCAATTATTCTTCTAGTAAGAGACTAATTTCTTTCTCAGAGAATGAGCTCAATAGGAAGTAGTTAAGAGTTTGGACTATGACTGGAGAGATGCAGATTTAAGTCCCAACTGAACCTTGGAACCCAGTGGTTGACTTTGTATGAGATAACAAATTGGTTCATGCACAACATAAATCATGATATATGGAATTAGGTTGTGTTCGCACAGTAACCAAAGCAAAACTAAATACCATATTGTTGCTTAGAAATATGTGTCCATAAGATCCTACTTAGCAGCCTAACCTACACTACAACTTATTTTTGTAAGACAAATGATGCGAAACTCCATGCGGGACATCTATTGCTCTAAGAAAAGGTAGGCTAAGACAATTTCTAAACTACAAATATAGGTAGCAAATCATACAGGTGGATTCTGTCCTTGATGCTTTCTGCACTATATTTTTAACTAAATATGTTTCTGCAGTTAAGCTTAAGTTAAATGATATATATATATATACACAAAATGATTCCAAAACCAGATATCCTTTAGGGTTTGTTTTTTGAAGTAGTTCACACTGACTATATTCACACCACATACTAGCTGGTGACTTAATGAATTAACTCCATTTGAATTCATAGCACAAAATGGTCTACAAGGTAACCAACTATAATTTTATCTACTGTGTTGAGTGAACCCAGCCACTGACAGGTGGCCAACATACTATATCATTATTTGTTACCAAGGGTTTACTGAAAAAACATTGGCTGGGTTTGCATGCATGTTATACTCTAAATTAACAATGCCTGGGTCCATAAGTTAATCCAAAAAACACACATGGCAACTTTTGTGACTGTGAATACTGATGATCCTGCTCAGCTTAGAACTGACTTCCTTTCCAAATACCTGCTGTGTTAGATGCTTTGCAGGACATTAATAAAAAAACAAAAACAAAGGCGAATACAGCATTCACTGCAGAATTCTGAATACAAAAACTTTTCATTGTTCCAAGTTGGGAAAAGGTCATGGTGGAACCAGTAATAACTATAAATAGATCTTGATCAAGGGCCATGTTACCTTTAATAAAAGCCTCCTAAAGTTTCCAACACAGTATTTTGTTTATCATCATTACATTATTTGATTTCATTTTATTTTGTAATAGGCAATAATTATGTGTAATAATTTTTTTAATAAATAATAATTCTCATTTAATAATTATTCCAACGTATCCCCAATAGTGTAAGACCATGCTGTATAAAATTTATCTTAATTTAGAGTCATTTCCCTTAAAGGAGGAAATAAATGCAGAGTCATTCTTTTCTAATCTTGCATGCTAAATATTATTGAATCATGACATCTTACACCTCTCTTCAGCCTATTCTGTTCGCAGGTGCAACTTGTAGCAAGTTCCAGGAACACAAAAGATCTGAGATTCCAGAAGCTGAAAACCTACCACGCACCCAGATTCAAGTTACAAAATTGATTATCTCAAAAGGATGTTTTAAAAATTGTTTCACAACTTGTAAATGTGATTGGTTGGTGTGTTGTACAAATCCAGGCAATGGGGTTATTTCAGTAAACAATCAGGGGTACACACGCTGTGCAAATATAGCCAACGAAAGATGAGCCTAGGAATTAAGAAAAAAGAAAAAAAGGACGCTTTGGCATAGAGCAACTTCCTCCTATTCATTCACCTTTTTACGCGGCAGAGAAGTAGGCGCGATGAAACCGCAGCGCGCACAAGATAACGAAATATACAGTATTTATACAGTATTGGATAATGTAGCAGTAGCGCTATCCATATCGATTTTTTCCACCCTGAACAACAGCAGCCCTGGCGGATGCGGATAATGGATCTTTAAATTGCAACGGAGCCCGGAGACCTTTTCATTAGGAAAAGCCGAAATCCGAGAGAAAGGAGCGGGTAGCGCCCACCCCCCCCCCACCGCTTGCTTCCACAAAGCCACGCCCTCTATTCACTCGCACCGTTCTCGCTCTTTCGCAGCCAAACGACAATAAGAGGCCCGAGGCTGGCCGAGCAAGAGCGGGTGGGCGATGGCTGTTGGCCACGCCCTTCCTCCGGCCCCCTCCCCGCCTCCATCAGCTGAATTAATTCAGCCTCGATCCAGCCCCTTTCCTCCCTCGTGTCGCCCCTCAGAGGCGGGTCCGGCGCCTGCGCATTGAGTCCGAGAGGCCGGGAGGTTGCGGGCGGGTGGAGGAATGTGCGTTACAGTTAAATAGTGGATACAGCGCCGCAGAAGCGGCGCTTTCTGGGGACCGGATGAAGGACAGGGACTGAGGGAAGCGGGTGGAGCTGCGGCCGGAGAGGAGCGCTCGGGCCGGGTCGCAGCTGCAGTGCTTGAGGAGAGACCGAGGCGCCCAGGAGAGACAACAGACGGCGGGGCTCCATGGCGCGGCGTGGGTTCCTGAGTGGCCGCGGCGTCGCCAGCTCCACTGCCACAGCTGTGCGCGGCGCTCTCTCCCTCTGAGGAGCGCTCCCTTGGCTCCCTCCTGACGAGGAAAAAGGCTCCTCTCGCCCCGTCTGGGTCTTCGGGTTGGACCGGAGAGAGAAGGGGAGCCACCGGGGCCTCCCTCGTCGTTCGCTTCCCTCCCACACGGGCGGGCGTGCCGAGGGCTGGAGTAGGCGGCGGCGGCGGCGGCGGCGTTCCTGCCTCTATGATGAAATTCAAGCCAAACCAGACGCGGACCTACGACCGGGAGGGTTTCAAGAAGCGGGCGGCATGCTTGTGCTTCCGCAGCGAGAGGGAGGATGAGGTGAGAGGCGGCTCCTGGAAGGCTGCGGCGTATGGCGGGTGGCCTGGAGGAGAAGGAAAGAAGTCAGGGATAGCCCCTCTCTCCTCGCCCGACCACCCGCGGCTCCCTCTTCCTCAGTCGGGCCTGCCGCGCCCAGACCCGCTCGCCCCTTCCTTCCTCCTTTCCTTCCCTCCTTCGCCGCCGGCCATCGGTCGGTTCGGCTTCTTTGTGTGCGGGCGTCTGCCGGAAGGATTTGCCTTGTCGCCCCCTTGCGAGCCCCGTTGGTCCCTGCCCGGCTCCTTCGCCGGCGTGGCTGACGGGGAGACAAGGTTTGGCTGCCTGCGAAACGACCCCTTACGAGAGACCAGCCCGAGCCGCGGCTTTGGGAGCGGGCGTAAGCAGAAGCAGCTCTCCGCAGGCGGAGCTCGCTAGGGGAAACCCGGGGAGGGTTGGCTGCAGCGAGGGTTGAGGAGGGGAGAACTGTGCGAAGGGTCCACGTGTGTAAAGAGATTCCTGCAGGTCAACTCCCCCCGTGGGTGAGGTCAGAACCAACGTGTTTTCATCACTGTTGCTAGCCGGCCTGATCTGGCTGTCTCCGAAAACGGCAAAGGCCGAGTTCAACGACCTCTTTAGAGTCGGGCGATCAAGTTGCTTTCGAGACCGGCCGCCGCCGTTTTCACAGAAAGGGCCCTTTCCTCCTCCCCCCCCCCCCCCGACTTCTCAAGCAGACAGGTAGGCGGCAGTAGTTCCTATTTATGCAACCGTAATCTATGAAACTTGCTCCTGGCGATTTCCCTGCCCCATTTTTATCGCTGCAGGATGCGTTCCGAATGGCGGTATAAAACCTGTAATACCTGAGCAACGATTTTCTATTCCCGATAGAAGAAAATAATTGTAACCCTATGGAAATCTTGGTGATCTCTGAATTTGGTTGGTCGTTTGCTCGCATACTTTTCATTGCCCAATTAGGTAACATCGATATACTAGTGGATAATGAAACATCTGCAAGCACACAACAAAGCACCAAGAGCACCAAGGATCCCACTAAATCCTATTAAAACTTTGAACCAGGTAGTTCAAAGATAAGAAACTGATTTGAAGCATGATCTGAGGTGCTTAAATAAATCCATAAGAATCTCTGGATAGATATGTTTTCATATATACCTAAGTACTAGTTGAAACTGAGTAATGCATAATGCAGGGTAATTATACTGAACTTTGAAAAGCTGTATTTTTCTTCAAAAGTACAAACACAAAATTGTACAAAGTTGCTTTGACTACTTTAGTTAGATATACCATAACTGGTTGCAGAAATATGGATGATCATTAGGAGACTCCAAAGAGTCACACCTTTCCATGTCACTTTGATGTCACCTGCTGAATGTCAGGATTTTTTTGCATTCCAGGGGTGGTAACCATTCTTGATAATATATCAAACCACTAGAAAGTGGTTCCAAAGAACTATCATCAGTGACAAAAAAAGGTATTGTTGATATTGATAACTGAAAGAACTTTTTTAATATCACTAAAATCTCAATATTTGATTAATTGTGGTTGAATTAATCCTTGTTTTTTGAAGCGAATGTATATTTTAAAAATTCAGCTTCTTCCATTATAACTTTTAGCTGTCACTTCTCAGGTTTATTCAAAGTGACATAAAAGTCTACTGAGGATACATTTAAATACAAGCTGGTATACTGTGTGTCCCTTGCTATATCTAAGCTATGTATAAGACACAATTTCAGATAATTTTCTAACAACATTTTGAGTCTCTGCTATTTCTTAAAGTACAGCATATGAATAAATATTTTATTTACGTCTTTGATGAGTACCAAGTATTAGTTGAAATTTGAGGTTAATGAGGGGGAAAGTTATATTTCTGTATAATATAGCAGTCATATAGTATTCTTGTCATATAAGTATAAACAAATCTAGAAAAGCAGGCCTAACTGTATCAACTTACTATAATTTTATAATAGCAATAGCACTTAGACTTACATACCGCTTCACAGTGCTTTACAGCCCTCTCTCACTGATTTACAGAGTCAACAAATAATGCACTTTCTTAGCCCTCCAGTACTATTATATCTTATTGGTGAAAAACTTGATATTGTTAGACTCTAATTGTACAAAATAGCAAGAATTTAAAGTTGATTATGGCTATAGTTATATAACTATTTTAGGGTTTTAGCTTTTCTTGTATGTTTTTCCTCTTTTTCCTCCACCAATCTTACAGCATGTTATGCTAGTGCTGGTAAGTTATATCTATTCAGGATCATTTGAACACCTTTCCTAACATACTAATTAGATTTTATTAAAAAGTAGATTTTAAAATTTACATTTGCAATACATTGAACAAATTCCGTTACAGTATTTGAAAAATGGCTGTGGGGATTGCTTATTTAGAGATATATTTTCATAAACAATTATTGCAGGAGTTTTGAATCTATAAAGGACTTGGGTACATTAGATTTTTTGATATTTTACCAAACCATCCACTGAAGATAATCATGAAATCCTGTTCATATATTTTAAATATTTAGAACTCTGTTATCCAAAAAGAATATTTTATTACCGTAGGTTGCCTAAGGAACTCTACGTTCTTAATTAAAATATTGTGTAATTTAGTCTGCAGTGTGGCTATACTCCTACCTATTCAATTAAACATGCTACATCACAAAATGCCAGCACTATCTCCCCCCCCCCCCCGCAAGAATGAGTAGAACTTGCATCAAAAATATTCCTAGAACCTAAAAATTAAGAATGGCTGCAGCTACTTGTGTTTCATTTGTAAGTATGTCCATGAAACCCACAAAAAGTTGAGTGATAAGAGTTCATCTGTGAAGCCATTGAAGAAGATAGGAGTAAAATAGTAAATAGCATAGCATACCTGTATTGTCTTGACAATATCAATTTGCACAGTTAAGCTTCACAGACAATCTTAAAACTGTAGAGGGAGCTGCTGTTGTATTAAAAGTGAACTACTCAGCAAGTTTAGTGTATAAGCTTCAATAATTTACTTTCAAGAGAAAAAACACCATAACTATAAGGCATACCATACCACTAACTACTTTTACTTTTATGAGTATTTTGGCAGACCAACTTCATAAAATTTAGAGAAAGAAACAAGGGACCAAGTAATGAAGATCTGGGGATAAGGAAATATTCTGTTTTAAGGAATGTAGCAAAAATATCTAATCTTATGCCTAACAACACTAGAAGAAGCTTAGTAATTCTTAAGCAATTTACTTCTTTTTTTAAAAGGATGTTCTATGTCAGAAAACCTCATAATGGACTGATTATTAAATTGATGCCAAATCCTGTGTTATTTTTCATTTCTGCGAAATAAGTCTAAATAGTCATAATGAAAGCAAAAAAATTGTAAGTGGTAAGAAAAATATAAATCATACTGCTTTGTAATAAAAGACAAATTACAAAAATTTGAATCCTTTTTAAGTAATTGTTTTATTTTGACTTTCTAAATAGCAGTTGTAGCATGACAGTGTTGTGCCTGTTTGTTGTAAGAAGTTCCTTGTGATTTTCATTTGACTTCTGCAGAAGTGCTAAAATGTACTGTTCCCAGTAATGTAGAGGATTATTTCTGAATCTCCAACAGGATTGAAATAATGTATGTATGTATGTATGTATGTATGTATGTATGTATGTATGTATGATGTAGTAAAGGTATTCTAATTCTCACAATATGGAAATCCCTGTTGTATTGCCCTTCTCCATATTGTAGGGAATCTTCATATAGAGATGCACTTCTTAGCATTTTAAATTTATCTTTTGTGGCTGAAACCATGTTATGACAACACAGCTAATCTTAGGATTCTTTGAACGTCATTTAGATTACATTATAATTCTTTTCATGAAATGGTATGAGTTCCTATAATAATGGAAAAAAGGCTTGCCTCTTATCTTGTGAAAACTCTCGATTAATTTATTAATGCACCTGAGCTTTGTCTGACCTATCTGGAATGTTGTCATTTTTCTCCTAATACATGGGCATCTTTATGTTTCAATGTGATTTTGCCAAGTAATAACATAATATTATGCTGAGCCTAATATTATGCTAAGCCACGTTTTCCTGTGCCTTTCTTACTTGGATTGAAATATGAAATACTTTAGTAGTTGGTGCATGGAACTGGAAATAGTTGCAATAGTTGTAGGCTTAAAAACATGGAATGACTATTGTTATTTTGTCTAGGCTACAAATGCGTAGATTAAAATTTTTCATCTTTACTTTGATATGTATGAATTATATAAAGGATTTAGATTATCAATAATTATAATATAAATAAAATGAGAATATTATGTTTGGAGGTGGTACTGTATAGCCCTCATAGTAGCCAAAGGAACCATTTTTAACAGATTCTGTGGAATGCTAAAATTTTATTCTGGATTTCTAGAGTTAATTGAAATAAGTATGTTTAATATTGCACTCATTTCAGAATCTAAAGATAGTATATGTTCCCATAGAGCAGCGGTTCTCAAATAGTGGGGCGCGCCCCCCTGGGGGGGCGCGAGGCTCCGTAAAGGGGGGCACGAAGGCTCCCTTTCCATCTGGGTGCAACGGCGGCGAAGGCGTGGGCGAGGCATAATATATGCCGCCTGGAAGTGGCAGCACTTCGGACTGTGGATTTTCATTGGAGCCGCGGGCTGGAGCTGTGCAAGAAGCCTGCTCGGGCGGGGGTGGGAGGGAGGGAAGCATGGGACCCCCCGTCTTCGCCACCGCGTAGCTCGCCTCCCCGCCAGCAGCTCCACCGCCAGCATTCCGTCTGGAAGCTCCACCGCAACAGCCGCTGTTGGGGAAGGGACAAAGGGGCGGCGGTCGCCCGATCTTGCCACCGCCACCCCTTCGACCCTGGTAACGGCGACTGTTGTGCTGCTGCTTCCAGCTGGGATGCTGGAGGAGCTGCTGGCAGGGAGGGAGGGAAGAAGGGCAGAAGGGAGGTGGAAGGAAGGAAAGAAAAGCAGACACGCCGGAGGGAAAGAGGAAAGAAGGCAAGCAGGCAGGAAGGAGGCAGAAGGAAGGAGGGAAGAATGGAACTGGAAGGGAGGCAGGGAAGGAGGGAGGGAGAAAGGAAGGATAGGAGGATAGGGAAAGAGGAAAGAAGGCAGGCAGGCAGAAGGGAGGGAGGTGCAAGGAAGGAAGAAAGCATAGATAAGCAGGAGGGAAAGAAGGCAGGCAGGCAGGAGGAAAGAGGAAGGAGGGAACTGGAAGGGAGGCAGGGAAGGAGGGAGGGAGAAAGGAAGGATAGGAGGATAGGGAAAGAGGAAAGAAGGCAGGCAGGCAGAAGGGAGGGAGGTGCAAGGAAGGAAGGAAGCATAGATAAGCAGGAGGGAAAGAAGGCAGGCAGGCAGGAGGAAAGAGGAAGGAGGGAACTGGAAGGGAGGCAGGGAAGGAGGGAGGGAGAAAGGAAGGATAGGAGGATAGGGAAAGAGGAAAGAAGGCAGGCAGGCAGAAGGGAGGGAGGTGCAAGGAAGGAAGGAAGCATAGATAAGCAGGAGGGAAAGAAGGCAGGCAGGCAGGAGGAAAGAGGAAGGAGGGAACTGGAAGGGAGGCAGGGAAGGAGGGAGGGAGAAAGGAAGGATAGGAGGATAGGGAAAGAGGAAAGAAGGCAGGCAGGCAGAAGGGAGGGAGGTGCAAGGAAGGAAGGAAGCATAGATAAGCAGGAGGGAAAGAAGGCAGGCAGGCAGGGGGAAAGAGGAAGGAGGGAACTGGAAGGGAGGCAGGAAGGAAGGGAAGGAGGAAGGGAGGGTGGAAGGAAGGATAGACAAGTAAGAGGGAAAGAGGAAAGAAAGCATGTGACTACGGTGGGAGACGAGGAAAGACCGGTGTGCTATGTTATGCAGAGGTGTACTTATAACAATTTTATAGACAAATGATACTATTTACAGTCGCGCGGGGGGGGGGGGAATGTTTTCTTCTTCCTAGGGGGGGCATGACAGAAAATAATTGAGAAGCACTGCCATAGAGGTTCACGCATTGCACAAAACCACAAAGATACCACATTTTGGCTTATTCATAGCATGTGATTCTAGTCTGTAATATTTGCTTCATGTGTCTAATCTGTTATAACATGGGAGCATGAGAAAAGATAATATTTTAAATGAAAAATGTTTGAGAACAAAAAAATTGAATGCTTAGACATTTCCCTTTCCCACAGAGATAGGCATGTCCAGTACTGTGGACTGAACATAGCTTCTTTTGTGTTTTACAGTGCTGTGATTTCTCCCTCAAACTTTGAAAAGTAGTGTGCAAATAATTTGCTGTGGAAGAGCAACAAATGAGTGACTTGAATCCAGGGTTGTGGTGATTATTCGCTCTTAGAAGAACTTTAGTTTGCTGAGGAGTAAAATTTTGACAAAAGTTTTCATTAGACTTGACTTCAGTGGGACTGTGAGTAACTTTTTAATATTACATATGCACACTGTGCTTTGTTCCCAGCCAGACATTTAAACATGAATATATCAAAAGATTATAAGTAACCAGCAATTTACTTAACTGTGTTCCAAGACATTCATTCAAATAGGATTAATCCTACATACTATGTGGAATCAATTCAAGCACCTTTTTTGCTTGTAGTTTTAGCATACCCAGTTTGATGTAGTACTTAGATAGCCAAAGCATCTTTTGAAAGATATATAATACACTAAAATAGTATTCAAACTATTTTGATTAAAAGTATAGTTCTAAACAAAAAAAAAACCTGCCATCCTATTTGGCATAGCAAGATATTTATATTTCCAAATTACAGGTAGTTATCCTTGCAACATGTTTGCATTAGCCAAACCCTACCTCTAGTGTTCTGAATATACATTTTAAGAAAGCTTTTTAAAAACTGGAATAAGTTCAGGGAAGAACAACATGAATAATAAAGGTCTGTTAACTCTATTTTATGAGGAAATACTAAGAAAATGGAATACATTTTTTTCTTGAGAAAAGAAAACTTCAACAATATATTCAAGTGTATACAATCCAAGGTATGTAAAAGGGCACCATATTAATGCTTTTTCTTCACAATAAAAACAGTTCAGAAATAGAACCAGTTCTTAAAGAAAGTGGGGAATTTTATATTAGATAGGTTCACAAGAAGCTGGATAACCATTTATGTGTATGCTTTAAATTGGGTTTCTGCACCAAGCAAAAAAAAAAAAGCCTCAGTGGTTTAAAAGGTTTCTTTCAGTTCTTATTTTATAAGAATTTCATTATAAATTAATGCTTTGCTCTTTAAGGCTGCTTATGTTTTGAAACTGATTTTGACTATAGAAATGCAAATTAAGTTTATATAGGTTAAAATCTTAATACAAATAATTTATTTTACTGCTTACATTTTTTCCATTAAGCTAGGGGCAGTTACTGAAAGTGCCATGTTTTGATAGTTCATGGATTTGAATCTTATATAATAGTACAAACTTGTATTTTCAAGCTTCAGGCAAGCCAAACAATGAATCCTTCCTTGTATTAGTAATTGGGATCTCTGATCACGAGCTGAACAATATAAATGCTGAATGAAACATTTTTATTAAACTGGATTATTTCATCCGGAAAAATAATCAGATTCATTATTGTTGGTGGTCACTCATATGAATACAAAACATGTTTTCCTTCATTTGGGGAAAAAAAGTTGCATGTGATGAAAATACATGTTTTTTGGATACAACTATAAAAATTATGTTCGATGGGAGAAAAATAAACTTATGTGTGTAAAATTGAAGAAATAAGGCAGTAGACGTCTAAAAACTATAAAGTACCTGACTCTGATCACAGTATCTAAATGTGAGGAGTGCCCTTCATAAGCACTAAAATTTATAAACATGAAGAAAATATACTGTGAACAAAGTTTTTTCAACATATTAACCAGTTTATTCTAAAAATCATGCTCAGCTATCTTTCTAAAAGCTACTTCATTTTACTAAGAAGAATGTTTAATTTGTGCTGCTATTTGAGAAGAAATAGAAAATAAATCATACATTATTTTTTTAAAAAATCCAGTACAAACCATGTACAGTACATGGCTGAATTCACTTACATTAGTTGATATTTAATATCTTTATTTCCCATTGGTCTTATGCAAGATGTATCTAACAATAGTTTAAATATTTTGCATGGATATAATTTGTTGTTAAGGGGGTTAAAGAATAGATGTGTAAGAGAATATAATGTAAGAATAGTAACTCGTGAGAAGAAGAAACTTACTATTTGGCAGAAAAGAGAATATTAATGGTGCAAACCAATTTTCTACAGCCTAGTATCATGAAATTGTTGAAGTGGCAATTCCTAGAATTCCCTGTCAACGTGGCTAGAGAATTTTGACATAGGTCCTGGTACATTAGGAAAGAGCCAAATTGACATAGGCAAGAGAGTACATTTGGAACAATAAATTTTCTGTGGTTTGACAGCCTATGTAAACATGTAAATAATTGAATTCTTAGAGTTTATATTTCATCTTTATAGCTCTGTTAATTTAAAATTATGTGTTCTTTTGTCTAGATAAATGTTATTTTATGCTGCTTTGATCTTACAAAAACTCACCATCAGATTTTAAGTTTAAAACATCAAGTTTAAAAACATTTTCCTGATTTAATAAGTTGTTATCATCTGACCCCAGCTTTCTTTCTAGAAGACAGAATCATCCTCATCTTTGCAAGTACAGTGAAGAAAATTCACCCCCTGCCCTTCTTACAGCTGTGTGGATAGATTGCTAATCCTTTCCTATGCTGTGTAGCAGCCCCATGACCCTAATGTTAAAGAGAAGCTGGAGCAGTTGATCTTGCTTTAATTGTATATAAAATACAAAATTAGACTCATGGAATTACAAGGAACATTCTAATCCAGCTTTCTGACCAAGGCAGAGATCTTCAACATATATGCCCTTTTAAAAACAATCTCCAGTGATGGAGAACCCATTGCTCAGGAGGATTTCTTCTGATATTTGAAATTAACACATCTGGTTCCCTTAGTTCTTGGGAATTGGATGTGTGGGACTATCAACTTTTATTCACTAGCTTTGATGTCCCTGCACACTATACAATGTAAACTTGGAATGCTGTATTAACAATAGTTTTACCTCTCATGTTCACAAAGTGGAGTAAGGGGACAAGTGACACTGGTCAATGGTGCTTCATAGATTTTTTTCCTGAAAGAACTGATCACTTCTTTGCTTTTCAGATAAGACAAAGTAGTGTGAATAATGAAAATATTGGAAAGCAGAAGTATAGAGTGAAGTAGCCCCCAAATACTAAGATGCATCATTCTAACTTTTGCTTGAGTATAGAGCTTTGTTTTGTTTTGGAAAACATTATATTTGACTTTTAAAAAATCTGAATTCATAGTTTAGGAACTATGATACTGTTCCCTAATTTTTTAAGTGGGAATAATACCAAGAAATGTATCCATTTAGTTATTTAATGGATTAGAGTTGGAAACAAATATACAAGGCACTTCACCATACCTGTTGGCACTTCCTTAACTCAAATTGTATCAGAGGGAAATGCTCCACCATGTAAGCCCAAGAAAAATACATGTTATTTTTAAATAAGTCTTCATTAGGTTGTACAGATCCATATCCAAATTGAAGTATGTTTTAAAGCTTCATTACAAAACACAGCATATCCCTAATTGAATATTTGTACTGATTTTCTATCTAGTTCCATAGGTTCAGAATGAACCAAAGAATTTTTTTAGGTGGTCAGTGACAAGAATGTTCATGACCATGATGATATTCAGTCCAAGAGAAATAGTCAAGCCCAGCCCATAGACTGAAGACCCAAGTCTAACAAGGTCATATGAAATATGAGATCAGAGTGTATAGTAAAGGAGTCTAGGCAAACTGGTTCAAAATATCACGTACTAAATTAATCTGGTATAATTTTAAATAACTTGGCTAATTTCCAGCATGATTGCTTTTGCTCTGGACAGCTGAGCTCTAATGTTCCTTCAAATTTCTAGCTCAAGGAAAAAACTAAGAAACCTGGATTTATAATCAGACATTTCTTTTTTTTCTACATATTTGTGGGCTTGCTTTAGGATCAGAAATAGGAATGGAAGAGCTGCAAGATATTAAAAACTATTCAAGCTCCATTCTAGCATTTAAGTCTCAAAGCAGCAGAAGTTCATAGGTTGTCTCATTTTCTAATATCTTCTCAGAAAAATCTTCTAATTTGACTGAGAATGTTAGGTTTAATTCAAGTTGTTGGTCGTAACCATTAAAGCCTTCAGTTGTTGAAAATTATACCTGGATACCAAAGGGACTGCCTATCTCATTATTAAAATACACTGTACTCTGTTTGAGGAGGCTATCATTGCAAGACCTACTTATTGCCAAGTGGTGAATTTCTTCATCATTGTTTCTAAAATTGCAATATAAAGAGTTATACTTAGTTTTTGCTAAGTTTTTTTTTCAAGAAGTATCGAAACATGTCTCTTTAGCTTGGCTTTTAAATTACTTTCTTTGCTTTATCATTTTCTGATAATATTATTTGTTGCATGCTACTTTGGTCTCTTAATGAAAAGGTGACATAAATATATTAATTACAGTGATTTTATTCATAGGTGCTATTAGTAAGCAGTAGCCGGTATCCAGATCAGTGGATTGTTCCAGGTGGAGGAATGGAACCTGAAGAAGAACCAGGTGGTGCTGCTGTCAGAGAAGTCTATGAAGAGGTAAAATGATTTAGAGTCCCAATTTGAAATAATTTGTGGCTCTTTTTTTCAGGATCTTTACTTCTGGTATATAAGGTAGACAGGACTCATGCTTCACACACATCATAATCTAGAAAGAATCATTCTTACATTCCTTTTCCAGCCCATAAGTGAACTAAAATGAGTTACATGCTAGACTCATCTGAATGAAAATACTATACTGCTACTAGATGTATAATATTCCTTTATGATAGTGCCACTGGATTTTGCAAGATGTAGAAATCAAAATGTTCTTCTTAAGAATATGATTCTTATCAAGTATTTTCTTGATGAACAAAACTGGTTGCTATTTAAGTGTGCTACATTTCTCAAAGTTTCATCTGCCTTATTAGTTACATTTTCCTGTATGTAAGTCCTATGAAAATAATTAAATAGGAACCTTTGTTGGAAAGTTCTGTGCCCAAATTAAACCTAATTGCTAGAATTGCAAAATGGAGGTGGTTTTCCTCCCCACAATTACATCCCTCCTAAAAATTATATTGTAAGAATATAAGGATTGACTAGGAAGATTTTTCTTTTTAAAAAGGCTGTGTTATTTTTTGCAGGCTGGAGTAAAAGGAAAACTTGGCAGATTGTTGGGAATATTTGAGGTGAGCCTTTAAAAATTTTCTTGGGAATATATTCTAGAAAATTGGTGTGTAATTGTACTTAGGGATGTGTACAAGAGAAAACACATCTAAAATTGGGTGAAGAATTGATAATGTAAGTTGTTGGACTTCTTAATCAGATTTGGCAATGGAACAATATTATAATACAAAAATGAGAAGATATTTATCCTATGGGATATTACTTTTTCCCATTTTCAATTGTGTTATTTTTGAAATTCATTCAGGCTGAAATCATTACTACCACCACTGAAAAGCAAGGAGGATATTTAAAGGAAGCACTTCTCTAAACATTTGGATGAAGTACACATAGCTATTAGAAAACCTGCACAGCAGTCCAAGGTTGTCCGTGCTTGTATGCATCCATGCTACTTCGCTTTGCTGGCAGTCTCAGTGGCTGTGTCTGATATAGATACATGTCCACAAAAGAGGACAGCTTTCAAAGCAGAATAAAGTTGCTTTAAATCTTCATGAAAGGGATTTTCGCATTTGTGAAGAGCTTTGCTGTGAAAAGCTTATACAACAGAGATAATTAACTTTTGTCCAATTCTTGCACATAGCATGTGTTAAATCCCATAGACCACTGGCAAATTCAATAAAAGCCAGTGGACAAAGCAGAACCATATTTGTAGCATTTATATTTCTTTTGCCAAGCATAAAAGGAAAACTAATAATTACTTCTAATATTGCAGATTCTAGACTTTTATAATTTTTTATACATTTTGCTTTTTTTCTAATTTGTTACCTTGTTTCCATAATGATTAACTATTAATTCCATTTTTATTGACTATATTTTGTTGTACATACTTTATGTACATTCTCATCACTTTATTTCTTTTGGGATTGGAGTGAGCAGTATTATGCAAAGGGGCAGAAATGGAGGAAGAAATAGTAAACCAAATAAATTGAAGATTGGATATAAAAGAAAAGAATACAAAATAGTTAAATCCAGATTGCACTTATATCATTTACCTCTCTAGATATTTTTATCTGTACAAATTATCTTTGGTTCTATTATACCCCTACAGTGTTTCATGCACTTATTTTTTATTTTTTAAACATCTCAGTTCTCTTTCTGAAGATCTCATTAACTCCATACAACCATGACTTTCTCGGTCCCCTTCTTCTCAATTCCTTCACCGTTGGTTATAGATTTCTCTGGCCTTCTCAATCATTCCATCTGTATGATCAAACTACAGATAGTCCTCAACTTACAACAGTCCCTTTAGTGACCATTCAAATTTACAATGACACTGAAAAATGTGACTTATGATGATTTTTCAAATTGCAACTTTTGCAGCGTCCCCCATGGGGTGGATTTTGGGCTCAATTATGGTTGTAAGTCATACTTTTTTTCATTCTGTTCTCACACACTTTATATTCAGATCATTGATTTTGCATCTTCTCATTTTTGACCCTATATTTTGCTTGTTACATTGTATACATGTTGCTTAAGTATTTCATTTCCACAATTTTCAACTTTTATGGGTTTTTTAGTTACACTCAGTTTTTACTTCCAGATTAGCAAGTGGACAAAAACATCCTTCTATATACACCAGTTTTGCTGCTGTTTCTTTTGACAAATATTCATTCCTTGTTTCCAATCACCACATATACATTACCTTTCTACCAGCATTTATGTTAAATGCTGTATTCATGTCCTCAGTCAATATACTTATAACATCCCAAGCATTTTATTGATTTATAAAGTGTCAAGTTATCATCACACATCCATGTCTTACTCCCTGCTATGCCGATTTATTTTATTATATCCTCATATTCATATAGTTCTTGTTAACCTTTTCAAGAACAGATATATGAATTACGTCATACGCCCAATATAACGTTTCAGTACTCTGGTCCAATTTTATTTATTCTCCCTTATTTTACCCTTTAAGCCAGAATTCTTTAAGGCACACTTGACAAACTAATTTTATTAGTTTTTTATTCAGATTTGTTACTTTTCTTTTTGGAGGAATGCCATTTTTTCTTCATTATACAATTATCAGGCATAAGTGTATTTTTCACAACATAATAAACAAGTAACATAGCTATTCTATAAGCAAAAAGCAAACGTATTTTAATTTTTTTATATTACACTATATTTGCAACCTTACAATATTTAGACATAGTGTTCAACATATTTTGCATAATCATTTTCTGAACATTAACATTTCTAGCATTTATTTCCATTCCATTATCACTACCGTGTGTGTGTGTTCATAATATTCATATTCATTTCAATATTTATCAGTTACTTTTTATCTTTTCATTTCATCCCTCTTATTTTTATCAATTTGTTTTCTCTATAGAGGACACACATTTTCTCTTTCAATAGTCATTATTTCACTTCCACTTTTTTTCATTTCTTTCCATATCTATTTTTTTCTTCAAAAAGTATATCACATTCAGACTTTTCTCTGAGCATTGACTCCAAAAATCCTCATTCTCTTTCATTGTTGGGCCTCTAAAATGGCCCATTTACTTTTGTCTTCTTATCTACTAACTTAAGTCATCTAATTAAACTGCCCGCCACCCTATTATATTCACTTTATACATTATATAATTTCCTCAGAATGGCACAGAACTAATCATTGTTCTTCCATTATGACTCTTCACTGGGCCTTAACTTGTAATTATCACCAACCTGTGAATTTCTGTTTTTGTATACACATCAGATAATCTATATAACATCTCACAATGACCTCATTCATGACAGCTATGCCATCACTTTCCAACATACACTCATCCAACTATGTTCCATACAGACGGATCAGTATAATTCAGGCTTATTCTTCCTATTCCTTGTAGTCTCATAAAAATTTAACCTACCTTTTTTTTTTCATTTGTTAATTTATGCTCTTTAACATTTTTTATGCTTGCAGTCACAATCTTCTATGGCTTTCATCAAAGGGGCCCATAAATGCTTGTAGTACATACAGATTAGGCCTGTCTTTAATCATACTGATGCAACATGTAGCACTCATTACTAAAATTAAAAACATCACATAGTTTTAGCACATTTTGGTAATATACAACAAATTCAACCCCAATTTGGTTGTACTCCAAGCATGCTCATACTGTTCTACGAAGGCTTCAATTCCTAATCATATCAAAACCTGCATCTACCAGCTAAAAGCTCCATATTGTACCTATCCTGATACAAATTCAGAATAATGTTGCTTTTTGGAATTAAGCTAATTCATGAATGTCAGTCACATTGAGTATTCTTTTACCATGGAGAAATAGGATGTAAGTAATGTTAATATGGCTCTGATATTGCAAATGTAAATTAAACATATTTCTGTTATCTTTTTTCATACTAAAGCAGAATCAAGACCGGAAGCATAGGACTTATGTTTATGTTCTCACAGTGACTGAAATCCTGGAAGACTGGGAAGATTCAGTAAATATAGGCAAGACTTTTTCTACCTTATATATGCTAACCTTTTAAAATAAAATGAGTGTTTGTAGAATGTTGTATTTAGGAATGTTTTTTAGGAAATGCTCATTCTAGTTATGATACCATGTCATTTAGGTTATAAGCATAAAAATGTGTAGTATACAAGTATATTACTGACAGGGAGCAAAGCAGGAACCTAAATCATACACAGCCCAAATGGTTAGTTTTTCATAGTTTGTCTGTTTATAACTCCAATTGTTAAAGATCCTTATTCATTAAGACGCTAAGATATACACAGACATTTAATATATAGAGATGAAGATTTTCACAGCTTTCAAGCAATAACCTTGTTTTTCACAATTATAAACTTTCCTTAAATATATTAAAATTTTAAATTTCAAAATAAAAATTATTTTAAAAGTATAGCTAGTGTGAAAAATTTGTTTACTTTTTTTTGTAAAACTTGTTTACAAGTTATCTAGGTTTATAGGCAAACAATAAATTGACCAAATTTCCTGATGGTACTAAGTTGTTTAAAGGGGGCATTATGTAGTATTCTGAAGGATTCCTCCAAATGTAGTGAATGGATCTCACATAGATACAATAGCAGAGTTGGAAGGGACCTTGGAGTCCAACCCCCTGCCTAGGCAGGAAACCCTATACCGTTCCAGACAAATGGCTATCCAACATCTTCTTAAAGACTTCCAGTGTTGGGGCATTCACAACTTCTGGAGGCAAGCTGTTCCACTGATTGTTCTAACTGTCAGGAAATTTCTCCTTAGTTCTAAGTTGCTTCTCTCCTTGATTAGTTTCCACTTATTGCTTCTTGGTCTACCCTCAGGTGCCTTGGAGAATAGTTTGACTGACTCTTCTTTGTGGCAACCCCTGAGATATTAGAACACTGCTATCATGTCTCCCCTAGTCCTTCTTTTCATTAAACTAGACATAACCAGTTCCTGCAACCGTTCATATGTTTTAGTCTCCAGTCCCCTAATCATCTTTGTTGCTGTTCTCTGCACTCTTTCTAGAGTCTTCACATCTTTTCTACATCATGGCGATCAAAACTGAATGCAGTATTCCAAGTGTGGCCTTACCAGGGCATTATAAAGTGGCATTAACATTTCACGTGATCTTGATTCTGTTTATGTAGCCTAGAACTGTGTTGGATTTTTTGGCAGCTGCTGCACACTACTGGCTCATATTTAAATGGACTCCAAGATCCCTCTCACAGTTACTACTATTGAGGAAGGCACCACCTATACTGTACCTGTGCATTTCGTTTTTCTTGCCTAAATGTAGATCCTTACTCTTTTCACCATTGAATTTCATTTTATTAGATAGTGCCCAATGTTCAGGTTTGTCAAGATCCTGCTGTATCTTAAGCCTGTTTTCTGCAGTGTTGGCTATTCCTGTCAGCTTGGTATCATCTGCAAATTTGATGAGTTCCCCATTTATTCCCTCATCCATATCATTGAAGATACTGAAGAGAACTGGGCCTAAACAGAGCCCTGGAGTACTCTACTGCATACTTTCCTCCATGTAGATGAGTTCCATTGAGGACTACACGTAGAGTGCGGTTGGTCAGCCAGTTACGAATCCATCTGGTGGTGCTGCTGTCCACATTCTTCTACTTTATCTAGTAGTAGGTTATGGTCTACCTCATCAAATGCCTTACTGAAGTCCAAGTAAACTATATCGATGGCATTCCTCTGGTCCACTAATTTTGTCACTTTGTCAAAGAATGCAATAAGATTAGTCTGGCATGATCTGTTTTTGACAAACCCATGTTGGCTTTTGGCTATTACTTTGTTTACTTCTAGGTGTTCACTAATTCGTTGCTTGATTATCTTTTCCAGAATCTTTCCTGGTATTGAGGTTAGGTTGCTAGGTCTGTAGTTTCCTGGATCTATTTTTTTTTTCCTTTTTTGAAGATGGGAACCACATCAGCTCTTTTCCAGTCCTCTGGCAGTTCCCCAGTGCTCCAGGATCTCTGAAAGATATAGTTCAGTGGTTCAGAGATCTCGTCTGCCAGTTCCTTCAGAACCCTGGGGTGTAATCTGTCCGGTCCTGGTGATTTGAAAACTCGTCTAGGGTAGACAGGTGCTCACCATTTTCTTCCCTATTTCAATTTGTGTTCCTAATCTGATTTTTGTGGTGATGTTTTTGTTAGGTTGGACTGTTTTATCCCTTTGTGTAAAGACAGATGCAAAAAATGAGTGAAATAGTTCTGCTTTCTCCCTGTTGCTTGTCACCTGCTTGCCACTTTCTCCCAGCAATGGACCAATTGTTTCCTTAACGTTTTTCCTGTTTTTAACATGTTGGAGGAAGCTTTTTTTGTTGTTTTTTTACTTTTGTGGCAAGCCTTTCTTCATTGTGAGCCTT
This sequence comes from Natrix helvetica, assembly GCF_964273705.1. Lineage (NCBI taxonomy): Eukaryota > Metazoa > Chordata > Lepidosauria > Squamata > Natricidae > Natrix > Natrix helvetica. Next base: position 37,618,542 of record NC_138553.1, on the reverse strand, counting down.
AGCTTTCCTTGCTTCTTTACAGGCTCGGGCTATTTGCTGATATTCTGCCTTAGTTATGTCCCCCCCTTTCCGCTTTTTATACTTAACTTTTTTGTCTTTCAATTTGTCATAGAGTTCTTTATGCAGCCATGCTGGTTTCTTTTGGGAGCTGTTATTTTTCTTTTTCATTGGTATTGTGCTAGTCTGAGCTTTTGTAATCTCATTTTTCAAAATTTCCCAAGCTTCTTGAGTTGTTTTCCCCTTGAGGATTTCATCCATGGAATTCTTCCCAAGCTCTAAGTTTATTGAAATTAGCTCTCTTAAAATCCAAGACTCTAGTTTGACTTTGTTCTACTACTTGTGTTTGCATAATGTTGAATTCCAATATTGCATGGTCACTTGCCCCCAGGGTTCTTATGGCTAAGACACCTTCTATCATTTCCTCTCTGTTAATGAGAATTAAGTCTAATATGGCCGATCCCCTTCTTCCCTTCTGTACTTTTTGGGAAACAAAGTTGTCTGCTAGGTTCATTAGGAACCTGTTGGATCTTCCACTTGGTGCAGAGTTTGTTTCCCAGTTGATGTCAGTGTAGTTAAAATCCCCCATTACTATTGTGGTGTGCTTCCTACATACCTTAGTTAGTTGACTAGCAAAAAGTTCATCTACTTCCTCTGCTTGGTTGGGTGGCCTGTAGTATAGACCTATGGCAATGTTGTTTCTCCCCCCAACCTTTTACTATTGACTCAAATGCGTTCAAGATAGTTTTCATCATTGTTGTGCTCTATTTCTGTAGAGGTGTAGTTATTTCTTATATATAGTGCAATTCCACCTCCTCTTTTATTTGGTCTAGTTCTTTTAAATAATTTAAATCCTTCTAGCTGTATGTTCCATTTGTGGGTTTCATCCCACCAAGTTTCTGTAATGGCAACAATATTGTATCTGCCCTCATTTACTTGAATTTTTAATTCACCCTGTTTATTCCTCATACTCTGTGCATTGGTATATAGATGTTTGAGTCCATTTTGATTGACCCTGTGTTTACTGTCTACATAACCTGTGTTATGCCTGACTGCCCCTATTTTCTTGCCACTTGTATGATTCATGCACATGGTATGGCACTCACTATTAAATGCTTGGTTTTGCTTGACAGCATGAGTGATAATCTTACCCACACAAAGATCTATGTTACGTGCACTGATAACCCTGAGTTTTAGATTGCTGGGAACTGAAATGTTCTGTATCAATTAATTCTCTGTCCCCGCTATTCAGTTTAAATGTTTATCCAGAAAATCTGTGAATTTAATGCCAAGTAACTCAGTCCCTTTCTTGGATGAGTGCAAACCATCTCTTTTGTAGTTTTTCATTGGACCAGCTGTAGGCATCATGACTAATAAAACTAAAGCCTTCTCTTTTACACCACTCCTTTAGCCACACATTAAACTCTGCTACACGCTGGCCCTTCCCTTTTTGTTCCTTATAGACTGGTAAAACCTCTGAAAAGATAAGCCTACAACCTACACTACTAATTTCATACCCCAAGCTCTGGAAATCATTCTTCACAGAAAGTACATCTTTTTGGGACATTTGTGCCAAGATGTATAATAGCATCAATGTCACGGTTCCTTACTTGCATTCTTGACTATCTTAAGAATACGCATCTTGTCTCTGCTGGCAGTAGCACCTGGCAGACACCTGACCTCTTTTAAAACCTCCATATCCTTTCCTAAATTTACATCCCTTATGATTGAATCACCAACCAGAAGGTGACTTCTCTTTTTACATATCTTGATCTTCTTGTGCGATTGATGTGTGATACCTGGGTCCCCATTTCGCCTTTCCAAAGAAAGTTCTTCATTTTAGACCACGATCCCCTGCTTATTTGAGTCATCATTATCACAACTACCTTGACCTGTCTCTTTAATGTCCCCATTAAGGTCAACAGGGCGCTATATCTGTTATGCTGGGTCACTGCAAAAGCTTTGTGTTTATGGTTCACAGCTCTCACCCTGCCAGATCCCACGGTTGTCCAGACTGCTCTTCTCCTGCAGGATCTTTGCGGTAGAGGGGAATGATAGCGTGGCATTTCCATAGTGTGGAATGGCTGAATTGGGCACCTAATTTCTGCTTGGAGAGCAGAGATTAGAGATTCTAGATAGGTAATCTGCCTATGTAGACTAGTAATTTGTCTACAAAGGGGACAGTATCCAAATTTGAAAAGAGTACTGTGAAAGACAGGTGCAAAACAGCTATTACATTGAACTAAGCCAGTCATTTTGAAATAAAATAAAATCACAATCTCAAGCGCACTAATCCAGAATGTATTATTGCTATTTTGGTTTATAGATATATGATTCTACCTAGTCCTCTTTGTCTCTCTGACTCCCCCCTTGTAGCCAGCAGCTCCAATCACCAGCCTCAGGAAAGTTCAAATGAAATTGAGTTAAAGGGCCCCTACCTTTGTATCTCTGACTCCCCCCTTGTAGAAAACAGCTCCAATCCCCAGCCACAGGGAAGTTCACGTGAAATGGAGTTAGAGCCACTATCTAGTCCTCTGTCTCTCTGACTCCCCCCTTGTAGCCCGCAGCTCCAATCACCAGCCTCAGGAAAGTTCAAATCAATAATCAAATCAGTAGATAAGGGTGCTGACTTGCAAAATATGGGCACAAAATTCACTAGAATCTTCAGAAAAAAATAGAACATTGAAAGAGGTTTAGAAAAACTCAATGAGAAAAGTTTGTATGTGTTTTCACAGAAGGTCAAAGAAAAAGACTTGGAAACAAACTGATCAACTTTTTTGTAGATTATATCATTTTTTCATGCTTTTTTATTGTTGTTGATACAGCTAACAGAGGTGTGTGTGTGTGTGTGTGTGTGTAAAAGTATAAGTAAATATATATTTCTTCTAAGAGTTTCTTACCAGAATCTGGCCATATGATTAGGATTTTCTATATATCATAGGGATCCTTGAGAAAGACAAGCCACTTAGTGATCATTCAAAGTTACAACCGACACCCCAAACTACTTACAACCTTGTTTCAAAGATAAGCGCTTAAGTGCTCCCACGTCATTTGCCCTTATGACAGACCATTGGTATGCGATAGTGCTTTCCTATCTCTCTTGTGGAAGCAGCTGCCATTTTCAGCACCTCAACAATTCCTTGTAGAAATAGCAGCTGCTTTCAGAGCTTTATGCCCTATCAGCTGGCCAGTAGGAGTCTGAACACCTTTTGCAAGGTTTTAGGAAGCCAACTTCTATGTGCACAGGCTGTAGCTTCAGGATGAATGTCTCAAAACTTTTCCCTTGGTTTAACTCCCTCCCTCCCCTAGAAAGCCAGTTCTTCAATAGAAAAAATAAACAAAAGCTTGGGGGGAGCACTTGTTGATCGTTCTTCCCCTCCCCCCCCTCCAATTACATGCAAAACTAAATTCCCTGCCTCTGTTCTCCAATCTCTTATCCCTTTTAAAAACCTTGTCTCAAGGATGAAGAGTAGAGGAACAGAAGCAAGCAAGAAAAAATCTTTCTGCAACTTTTTCCCTTGAGCTGAAAAATCTGCAAAAGTTTAGCCAATTAGGGACTCCTGCAACAAAATAGAGGATGTGGTCTTTGTCACCTTAAGCTGTTCACCCATAGAACCTTGCTAGGACATAAAGGCTAGACTGTAGACTGTCTCTTACAGGCAGGCAAACAACTAAAGCTTGCAAAGGCCCAACATGCTCTATTTTGTTGCAAAAACCTGTAATCAGCTACACTTTTGGAGATGAATTTTTCAGTGGCCAGCTAATGAGGCAGAAGGCTGCAAAGGGCTAGGGAGCTGGTTCTTTTTTTGCCCCAGAAAGGCAGAGCACCTTGACAGGAGGAAGGTCAGGGGCAGAATTAGGACAGGCAAATGTATCCAGCATTGTTTCCCATCATTTCTCCTTGGTACGACCGCTATGCAGCAGGCCAGCATAGGCACCCAAGGCTTGGGAAGTGGAGCATGGAGTATCTCGGGATGGTGGCGGCCTTGGGAGGCCTGAGGCAGGTGGGCCTGTACTTTACTAGGCCTCCCAGGATCTCCCCCATCCCTGAACTCCGCTTAAAGATCTGTGCATTTGTTTAACACTTAACAAAGGTACTGAGAAGAGAGAGAGAGCTGGTTGTTAAGTGAGGCACTTAATTTAACATTTGCCAAACCTCTGATCTAAATGGGCAGGCTCCATTATGTTGTAACCTGAGGACTACCTATACTGTTTTCTAGTCATTCAGCAAACAGGTCAGCCTTTCACTGTTTTAGATAATTTATTAAAGTACATTAGCTTTAATGTACTTTATTCCCTTGTAAAACTTGGGAATAGAAAGACAAAAGACAGAAATTGAAAAAAATCATTAAAAGAATAGACGTTTTCCCTCAATATTGGACCTAATTATCTGTTAAATCTAAATACAGGAAAATTAATTATAGTAAACATTTATATAACAAACTATTAAAATATAAAATTCAGTCATTTCATGACTATCAGCATTCAGTCATATCATGACTATCAAACTAAGTAGGATTGGCTGATCAATGGCTATGGATCTTGAAGTCTGAATCATACAGAATATATACCTGTTATGAAATATGGAAAGGGTTAGCTATTTCACAAGCAAGTTTGATAACTTTTTGAAGGCTGCTTCTTTTTGGCCATCATGTTCTGTGGAATACAAGTAGTCCTCAACTTACGACCACAATTGAGCCCAAAATTTCTGTTGCTATGTAAGACATTTAAATGAATTTTGCCCCATTTTATGATCTTCGCAAAGTTTAGTGAATTAAACTGTGTTAGTAACACAGTTGTTAAGTGAATCTGGCTTCCCCATTGACTTTGCTTATTAAGAATCGCATAAGGTAATCAATCACATAACCGTAGGACACTGCATTTGTCATAAATATGACTCAGTTGTCAAGCATATGAATTTTGATCATGTGACCATGGAGAGTTGCAACAATCTTTTAAGTGTGAAAAACTGTCAAAGCCTTTTTCAATGTCATAACTTTGGTCACTAAATAATAAACTCTTGAAAGCCAAGGATTATCTGTATTAGACTATGTTAGACTATGTTACCTTGGTGTTGCCAGTATTTTAAGAATAGATCTGAAATTTCTGGAATGTTTTAAATCATTTTTATATGCAACATTGTTAAATAATGAAATCAAGTAAGTTTGTTTACTTAATGAATTTCTATATCACCCATCTCACCTAAATGACTCAAATTATAGTATTAGTGAAGTTTTAAACAACCTGAATCTTAAAATACTATCCTTCTATCCTCACAGGAAGGAAGAGAGAATGGTTTAAAATTGAAGATGCAATCAAGGTCCTTCAGTGTCACAAACCTGTACATGCAGAGTATTTGGAAAAATTGAAACTTGGGTGTCCGTCTACCAATGGAAATCCTGTAGTTTCTTCCCACCCTGATAATAGTTCTCTCTATGTTACTTCAGCACAAACCTCTGGGCTACCATCTACTATAAGATAAATTTTGAGTTACTTTTTCACAGTTCTTCCATCACAAGTGGAGATGTATTAATGATCCTGTGCTGTGTGTATTGTAATCAAAATCTTGAGTCCATGAATACTTTATGTTCAGTCTTACTTCTTTTCTCTTTTTAGCAATGTATTTTGTCAAATCAAAGCCATACAGGGATTTTTAAAGATGCCTTAAATGGTCCTTTTTCATTTTTAAATATAGTACCTAATTTAAAGAGTGAATTTGAAACTTGACATTTGACTTAATTCAGTTTCTTAAACTTTTTCAAACAATTATATTGTGTTATCCCATTCATTGTTGTTTCCCAAGGTCAAAATTAAATTAGTTGGAGGAGTTAAGGCAATGAAACCAACAAAGTGCCTTCAGTGTTAAGCTTCCTCCTTTAAAATGTTCCATAGAAAAATCAGAGCATATCAATGTTTTTTTTTAACTTTATCAGTTCTTCATATTGCTCTTGTTAAAGATTTTGGCCAAATAGGCAGATATCCCAAAATGCCTTTTTCCCCCCCACTTTTGCTACTTATTGCCAAAGTTAGTATTCACTTTCTTTGCAGTTCCAGCAAGTTTAATTAATTACTGGAGACCATTCCAACTTTTTTCAGTCGTTTTATAGATTATGTGAATATTTGGAAGATAACTGTTTGGAGGGCTAAATGGGGGCAAGGTCATATCAAAACACTGAAATGTTTTCATATCTGCCACTAAAACATGCATGTTTTTTTTCTCTAAACAGTAACATGTTGTAATTTCACAATTTTTTTAAAAAGCATCTACACCAAATTTCAATTTTTCTGTAAAGACAGAGTTTTGGTTGAGGTAAACAACCACTTCTGTTTGTAAAAAAAATTCTCTTTTCTCATTCTTTCTATGTAACATAAACTTACTGTAAATAATTCAACAGATGTAAAGTGTAAAGTGGAAAGTAAATGTAATGTAAATACTATTGTTCAGCCATTCAGGTTACCACCTATGACTTTCATGTCTTAATAGTGACATAACAAGCAGGAATTTCAATAGCTCAATTTCTTTAATATATCTTCAGGTTTTTCTGTTTTTTTATTACACAGCTGTTAAAGGGACAACAGTTATGCCTAAAACAGGTGGGGACTATATACTATGTAATGCTGCTATGAAATAACCACTTACTGTTGCAATTTTTTTTAAAGTGTCATAATTTTTCCTCTAGAAAGATGGAAATAATAATGTGCCATATGGATGAATTTAAATAAGGAACATCTGTAAAATATAAGAAAAGTTGTGAGCTTTCATTTAAGAAGAACCTAATATTAGTAATAGAGGATTGATATGAAGTTCTACCATAGGTAAGAACCTTGAAATTTTAGTAGCTTAGATGATAGTGGGAATCATAGGGCACAATCAATTTCAAAGAGCCCTATGTAAAGTCAAAATGAGAATGCAGACTTAATACAGAAACCTTGTATTAACTGGAATGGGAAAGTGATTAGTTATAAGCAATGTACAATCCTAAATTGGCTGTTCAGGCCCACGTTTCTATTTATTATTCAAAAGTTTATTGATGATATGGTTGTAAAAGTGAGAAAATGCTTCACATTATCATAGTGATGAACAGAACAGTAAGCCAAGTCTGTAGTTCTTAACAGCTTCATCTCAACATTTTTGGAATATAATCTAAGCTAATAGAAATCGCACATTAGTAATGCATGGTTATTTTGCTTTACATCATTATATGCTATGTAAAAATGTACAGTTTATGCTAACTAAATCAAAAGTGAGTGCTTATAAATACTTCAGCCTGCCGTGCCACATAGTCACACTGATGTACAGATCTCTTTAGCCTATGCAATTTAAAATAATTACATCCTCCTCAGATTTCTGATATCTCTCTTGAAACATGATACACAGGATAAGAAATATCCATTGTTCAATTTCTTGCATTTACAAGTTCATTGAATAAAGTTAAACATTCTTTAATTCTATAATTTGCAGGCTGTGCAGTGCTTTGAAATTGGTTTAGGAAAAATGTATGGCTGCCAAACAAGTGTTCAGCTTGTGTTCCAAAGCACCTCTTCTAAACTGAATCCAAAGAAACCCTTAGCTGTACTGTACTAATTTGCAGGTATAGGCAGGGCAATAGGTTTGTCAGCTGTAACAGGAAAGGCCTCTTTCAAGATAAAACCTTTTATAATTAATAAAAACAGCAGTTTTCTGTAAATTGTCAAAGTATTGAAATATTCTTGTGGAATGAGGATATAGATCAAAACCTGCTCTTTAATGACATGCACTTGGTCCCTCGAGGAATGGAAATTGATTTGGATCTTCATGTACAAAAGTTTGTTATAGAGAACAAGTAGTTGGGAACATATCTTATAAGCAGTGTAAGAGGCAACAAGAAACAAAAGATTAAAACCTCATGTTTACTGCAAGCTACCAAAGCTATTAAAATGTTTGAAACAATTGTTCAATGTGCTCCTGAAAGTGTACATACACAAAGAGAAAACACAATTCAAGTTGTAAACGTTTTGAGCTGAGCATGGCTTTCTTTTAAAGACTGATGTAAGAATTTTGACTTTTTATATCTGAAAGAAACCTCAAATAAAAAATAAACACTTCCCGAAGACAGTGCCATGAATCTGTTCTCATTTACATCAACTATAGTGGTTCCTACTATTATAGAAGTATATACATAACAGAATGCATATATGACTGAAAATTCTGGAGGAAATAAAGCAGCTCCTATGCTGATGGCTGAAACTTGCAAACTTATCAAAAATCATCTCCAAAAATAATCAAAAGTAAAAATTATGACATTAATCTCCACAAGAGATTGGTGCAGAGATCATGGCCTCAAGAAGTTAGCTTGAAGATTTTTACATACCATATATATGCAAGCTAATAATATACAAAGTACTTGGAATATACTTGAAGTATAACCTAGAAACCAGAAAGCTACATTATTTGGCTTCACACTATCATTAGCTACACAATAAGCATACTGCCACACAGAAACAAGCCTATTCTCATAGATCTCACCATTCACTTGAGAGCCTGCAACATCAACACCACTAGAATCATAAGCCTTTAATGGATTTTTGTAGGACAGCTATGTGAACTAGTCCTTTCAGCTTGTCAGTCGTTACTTAGGTTTCATTAACTCTACTGTTCGTCCAGTTTTGTAAAGTAAAGAATTCTTAGGAATAATATAAAACATTGCTCTCGTGTCAGCTGCACATACCAATGTCAATCGCTTAGACGACTTGTGAAGAATTGTCCTACTCACCAGATTATGAACTCAGGTGGACCACCCAATTAAATAGGAAGGTCCCAGGTGAAGAAAAAAAAATACGTTAACAATTATGCTTATAAGCAAGATTCAATATGATGACAACTGGAACAGTAGTGAAGAAGCTTTCACTGAAACATTCTTCTGCCTATTCCTTCAAGAATTCCTAGCCAAGATTTGTAGAAATACCTCTCGGCTCATGTTTCTGAATATTCAAGTTTTCTTCATGCATTGAGAACAAAAATTGTTTTGAGCATTAAAAAACAAAGTTATCCCTACAATTTATTATACACTGCAGCATAGCACGAAGAAACATTGTGATATAAACTTCCTTGTTCTAATTTTTAGGATCAAGATTAAGGATTGACAACTCTAAATAGTTTTCTTTATGAAGCAGTAAAATAAGGTAAGAAAATGGTATTGACATTAAGCCACGGACTCCCCTTTGTCATATTCATATTCAACAAGAATATAAAGCTATTTGAGAACTCAAGTAACTCTTCATTTTACAAATAAACCTAATGGAGTTTATGCAACACACAAATCCCCTAAACATGCTTTGCTCAGTCCTCTTATCATATGATGGCCTTATAAAGGTGACATCCGAAGGTAACAGACTTCCCACAGAACATGCTGGACCTTAATCCTTTTTCAAACTGAAAGCAAATATGGTAAGAGGAATAACTATCTGAATTTACACAAGAGGGTCTTCACAACTTTAAATGCTTCAAAATCCAGTAGAAAATCCAATCATGATACCACAAGTTACAATCATTTGTTATCATTTAAATTGATCTAAGTACAAACTTCAGTTTCAAATACAACAAAACTGGTCTGAGTAATAATGACAAATCACGTGTGTCAGCATCAAATCAAATTGTGGCTTCCAACAAATCAAGTGTATTTTATGTTGCCAACCAGAAAATAGTCACTAAACATGAATCCCAGTGAATTACTACTATAAACAGTAATTTATATCAACTGTATCAACTGATTAAAAAGGTAATTGATATTTCTTTCATATATTATGTATGTGAAGGGAAAACTCAGCCGCCTTGGGAGTAAGCCTTACCAGAGAATATTTTCACTTACTGCTAGATGAGCATAAAGGTTTTAACAGGGAAAGGCAAAAGCAAGCCGATAACAGAAAGCAACACAAAAAGAAGTGTTCTATAGAAACTATTAAACTTTACCAACTGTTCATAGAAAGGGCTGACCTTAAAACAGCTGATTTCCCTGATGAACTGAGCCATTTGTTCCAACAGAAATGCCAAGTAGAAAGCATAGGAGCCAGCTTCTATCAAGAAAACCTGCTGCTTAAACTTGGGGATGGGTTGGCATTCTAATTTGCCTATTTGGGAGAGCACAAGGGCATATGGTGAATTGCTAGTGCCAACATGGCTTCTCTCTTTAGTTGGACAGTGTACTTTTGACAGAAGCATCAGAGGGAGTTACGGTCATTTAAAAGCCCTGCTCCTGACATCTTAAAAAGAGGCTGGTGTGAATAAATTAATCTCTCTCTTCCTTTGGCATGTCCAACATTTGTCAAATTTCCAACTGTTTGCTTCTGCAGTAATGAAAGGTAATGAAATTCTGTAGTTTAGCAATCTGGTTAGGGGAAATCTACATTTTTAAATATTTGTGCAAAGGAAACAAAAATCAATGTGATATTGCCAGCCTTATTTTTCAGAGGGGGATTCTCCAATGAAAAGTTCACTGTACAACGAATCATCACTCTTCCTTTTATTTCAATGTCATAACATTACAGGCAAAAATGTCAAACAGATCCTATCAGGCATTTTAAAATAATCATAAAATGGTGGGAATGCACATTATGCATATAAACCATGATTTAACTAAATCAGACCATTTCTAATAACCATAATGCACTAGAAATAAGCTTTTAAAAACATCCAATCCTCAATTTCTCAAGTATTGCAAGTACGGGAATGGCTTAGTAGAGATGATCATTTTAATTTAATCTTATAATTGATAACTCTGTTTATTGGATTGAATGGAAATATTGTTTGTTTTTAGAATCACAATAATACGGAACACATCCAATTCAGTGAAGGGCCCAATCTTTCTTCTTAAAATTCTCTGTCTTAAAATAAACATTAAGTTTTTCAAATTTGTAGAGCCTATTTGTAGATGATGGAATCATCAAATCCTTCTCATCAGCATAACACCAACAGAGAACTCAAGCTGAGATATATCCAGATTATTTGAACTATTTATAAATAAATAACTGAACTTTGCATATCTACTAGGACTGTTTAGAGTAAGTTAATTCTATAAATTTGGATAGACAAAAGAGGAAAAACACAGTACAATTTGATAACAGATATTACCTTATTCATTTAATAAACGTAAAGAGCTAAATTGCAAATTCCTCCAACTACAGTATATTTCTGGACTTTAAAGAGAGTGGATTTGATTTTTTGTAAGAGAAGGAATGGCAGAACCTGGACACAGAGTGAAAATTATCTTCTTCCCCCTTTTATATGTATTATTTATTATTCTTATAAACTTTTATTTATTAAATATGAAACTCAACATTTAAAAATGTATTACAAATATCATTGACTGGCTCTGGTGGTTGATACAGGTTGTTGCCAACATCCTATGTATTATTACTATTATATTATTATATACTTTATTCATTAAGCATGAAACTCAGCCAACTGAACATTCAAAAATGCATCACAAATACCACTGACTGGTGCTAATGGTTGATACGGGTTGCTGCCAGCATCCTAGGTATCAACCAAGTACCTTCTTCATTAAACATGAAATTCAAGTGAACATTAAAAATGTATTATAAATATCATTGACTTGCTCTGGTGGTTGATACAGGTTGCTACCAGCAATCCTAGGTATTACTATTATATATTATATACTTTATTCATTAAACATGAAACTCAGCCAACTGAACATTCAAAAATGCATCACAAATGCCATTGACTGGTGCTAATGGTTATGGGTTGCTGCCAGCATCCTAGGTATCAACCAAGTACCTTCTTAAAATATAAGATCTTCCAAACAGTGCCTTTTTGCAGTTCTGGTGTTACTGAAGGAAGCTGCAATTTGTTGATGTATCTTATAAAATTTTAAAATATTATTTTAAATTTTAAAATATTATTATCACCATAAATATTATTATTCCTACTACTATTGCTATTATTGCTATTATTATTATTATTTATTAAAGATTTAATCTTCAATTTACAGTCTGGGACTGGTAAAAACAGTTCAAGTCCTAACCAAGAACCTAAGAGCTGTTAAAATAAAGTCTGAGTATATAGGCAGTTTAGTGTGGTTTTTTTTGCAAAGTCAGAATACACAGGCGTGATAAGATCAACATTTCCATGCATCTAGGCAACCCTTTGGATATTGACAGACAGCTCCTATTACTATTGGTACAACAGTTGTTTTCTTCCTTCACAATCACTCAACTTCAATTTGCAGATCACAGTATTTCATTATTATTTTTTCTAATTGTTTCTGTTTTGCTGGCAAACTCCTGGCAAAGCTTGTAGTATATGATTTTGGCAACTCAATCATGACATTGTAGGTAAACAGTTTGTCAGATTTTGCTGCAACCACTGATAACGTTATCCACGGTTTCATCTCTCTTGTTGCATAAGTAGCATATGCTATTTTTACTGACATGTTTAATTTTTGCTTTCATGGAATTGGTCTACAGGTCTTGTTCTTGGGCAGCCAAAATGAAGCCTTCAGTTTCTTTCTTCAGCACCACTGATCTCAACCATCTCCATGTTAGCTTTGTATCTACCTTTCCTTCAATGGCCTTCAGGTATTGACTGTCCATAGACTTCTTTTTCCAGTTAGAAACTCGATGCTCAATTGTTTCTTTTCAATATTCTGCTTTCAATCTTGTGATTTTCAAGAGGTTTTCCTTGTTCACCTCCTTCAACAGAGGTTCTTTTCCTTTTTTATGTAGTCATCTAAGCCATGTTTTTCCTCTTCCAGTTTGTTTCACCTGTAAGAGTCCTCTGCAACCCTGAGATCTGGGCAAATGCAATCGAACAATATCACTTTTTGGGTGCATAGCATGGTATGTTGTCATTAGTTTTCTTGTCTTTTGATCCAAGTTATCAAGTTCTAGCTGAGTGCAATCAATTATTACAATTGCTATTAATGTTGGTGTTGTTACTGTTATATGTCATATAATATATGTGAGTATGTGCATAATTTTGTATTTTATTATGTTTATGTACAGTAGTGTATATTGGTGGAGACCCTTTGAGAGTTGTATGCAATGAAATTTCATTTTAATGTATGCCGATTAGTGTACATTCAAAGTGACAATAAAGTTAGTCTAAGTCTAAGTCTAAGTTATTATTGCTCTCTCTGTTGCTTTGCAAGTACACTGAATGCTTCTATATTGAAGACAAATTCCTTGTGTGTCTAACCACACTTGGCCAAATAAAGTATTCAAAAAGGCGGGATCAGCCTACAATTCCTACTTAGCCACAAGCAAATTAAATCCACCCACCCCCTTGAGTGCTGTTGACCCTTATTTAACTCTAACCAGGTGCTGATCATTAGTTGAGACGATTCCTGTGCATAGGTTTTTAGCAATAAATCAACTGAACCTTCGTTTGTAGTCTTTTACGCCTGGCAATTTTTGATGATATAAAATGCGATTCAGATTTAAAATAAAATAATCTATGCTTTTTGAAACCTCACTTGTCAACATTTAGAGGTAGAATTCACAAGAGGCGGGGGGGAGGATTTCTGTTGTCCTTATAGAATGTTTGAGTTCAATATATAACTTACAAGTCATAAAATTTGAAGCAGCTCTTATTTTAAAAAGATGTATGTATATACATTTCTACAGTTTTTTGATGGCAATGTATATATCTCTGCATAATATTCAGAATACACACACACAACACACTATAATATTCACTTACCTGAATACACATATAGCATTTCATTACAAGCAAGAAAAGGGAGGGGAGCATAATGTAAAGTATTTTAAGTCCCATTTAGTTCAACAGAATATACTTAAGTCAGTTAGCCTATGCATTTACAGAAGAATTTAGTGGCACATTCTGCAAGCAAATGCCTGATATCAGTCTATAAACATTTCAAATGAAACCCATAATTAAGTCTGGCTGGATTATACAATACATTTGAAAATTAAGGATTCTAATTAACCACTTCTCACAATTAATTTAAGGTCAAAATGCTTCTGGGATTTTAAAGACAAATTTTATTTATAGCATTTTGTTTTCCAATAAATATAGTTTAGTGGTTATATCTTAGAATGTAAGTAATGTAATAACCAAACATTCAGCCATTAAGAAGTCTTTAAATAAATAAAGAGCAGTGTAAATCCACAGCAGAAGTATTTTGAATATCAGAAAAATGCCCAAGGGGTTGTCAAAATACACAATACAAAGACATATGTTATGTGAATATCCAACTAAACAAAAGTATTATATATTATTTATCATCCAACCACAAATTAAAGCAAAATGTATTTGATAGTAGCACTGTCAAAATCGGACATGTCTTTCACTAATAGTTTTAGAATTACACTATACTACAGATATGTATGGTTTATGTTTATCAACAAAATATGGAAGAATTTACATCCGTAAAGGTTGTAAGATTATATATATAATATATATAACTTTAAGATGGCTTTAATGCCAGCTTTTAGAGAAACCGTTTTAAGATAATCTCTCTTGCTAAAATATATGAACTTTTTATTATGCTATAATGCAATCAACTCAGGGGACAATACCATCACTAAAAACATTTGTCTGTTGAAAATGTGAGTTTAATAGATATTTATCTTACATAAGAGCACAATACATACACCATATTCTATATAGAAATCCCAGATGATACTAGCACAGGTATGATGGGAAAATTATGGATCTCAATACTGTCCCCTGAACTACAAGACAGATATTGCCTCTGGCAACTGGCATTACATTGGCCACATTGAAAGCACAAAGATGAGAAGATAGTCAAGGCAAAGACAAGGGTAATAAAAGGAAGTTTCCAGGAAGTGTGGGAGTGAGAAATGTGGTCAAAATATGCCCCTGTGGAGGTTTTTTGCATCTTAACATGATGGCTTTTTTAAAAAAAAATCTATATTCCAAATTAAGAAATGGAGCAAAACCACAGTAATGTAAGAATTGCAGATAAAACCAGATTTAACAAAGCTAGCTGTAAAGATCTCAATTCACCATAATGTAGGATTTAATTCTATGCACAGGATCATTTTTTAAAGATGTAAATTATCTTTAAATGTATAGTCTGATACCCGATAATACTTAACACAAGACAGACAAGTTACATACACACCCAAAATTGCTGTTTGTTTTGCTAGCTTCCTGCTTTAGTGGTACCTTACATTGCATGTACATAACATCAATGATGCATCTAACCTATTTAAGTCTCTGATAAGCTACTACATTATCAAAGGCTTTTTAAAAACACAAAAACAAAAAATATTATGAACACTAGTAAGGCATTAATACAAGTCGGAAAAAAATCCAAGATTATACTACAGCTTTTAGGTTGATGAAATCAGACAGTTTCAATCCAGCTTTGTTTTTTTTTAAAAAAAGCGATTGTCACAATTGAAAAGGGGAAAAAGAACACATCAAAACAAACTGTACAAAGGCAAAGTAGAATAACAAAATATTTTACTAAAACATAAGATTTACAGAAGATTTTCCAGACAAGCCATACAAAATGGTCACAAGCTTTTTCTTGAAAGGAAGATTTTTACACTTGACAGCAGAATCACAATATTATTAGTGAATGGATGTTTAATGTTCCCATTTTTTTTTTCAAACAACCAAGCTTGTCCAGCTACAGCTAAGTTAGGCTTGGCTAGAATATAACTGGTTAGCTGCTTTAACCAATGCAATTAGCATCACCATAAAAAAGGGAGGAAGAACCCACACAATTAGAACAAAAACCCCTGCAGCTAACCCTGACTACTTTCATTCACAGTGCTTACACTTAACTCATGATGGGAAAAAATCATTAAAAGCAGAGATGTGCTACTGCTTTTAAACAATTTCACAAACAATCCTGATGATACTTCTAGCCTCTGCTCATGCAGAACAGGAGTGAATTAGGACAAGACACAGATTTGCTAATGTGCATTTAAATCACCAAAGAACTGATGTCTGGGTTTTTATTCTGTAAAGTTTTCTAAGACTCTGTCCATTACGTGAAAACAAAAAAAGGAAGAGGTCTTGGCAGAACAGGAAAAAGTGATGCACACTAATTTAGAGCACATTTTAAATATTATTCATGGCATATAGCCTAGTCCATGCTCTGGCTGTAAAAAGAAAGGAAAAAAGATATATTAGTCAAAAAAGTAAGAGACACTGAAATTTAAATATATTCCCTTTGCTCCACTTATTTGATTTTTCTGAAAATCTGTTACAGTATTCTATCTATATTTGTGCCATGAGTTTCCTTTTTTATGACTTGATAGTCGCTTTTCCATATTGACATTAAGCATGTGATAACTACTATCTGTTATGCGGTATTTATCATAATTAGTTGTGATCAGTGTATCTCATTTGTGACTCTAAAGCATACCATTTGGAAGAATAATTTATCTAATGTTTTTTCTTGGTATACACAATATGTTTATTCAAGTAACCTTAACAAACTAGCTGGGAAGTAAACTTCAGCAATGGAGGGTACGGTAGGTAGAAATTATGCTCAACCAGATAGTAGTCCTTCATTTAAAAAAGTTAACTGCTTACATTCATATCTATAATCTAAATATGTTTATAAAGCAAAAGCCAAAGAAAAGCAATGTGAAACTCAGACAAGGGCCCTATTTTCTTCAAACCACCCACATCAGAAAGAGAAAGGGGGATGGCGGTGGTAGGCAGGTAGGTATCTTGAAGAGAGGTACTAGGCCTAGAATGAAGATACAACACCTGTTTCTATGGCTTGGACTTCATTGGTCTTCCACTGCTCAGCTACATCGTTTGCTAGTGGATCATCTGGGTTGGGTGCGCTTAACAAAGCCTGGATTGATAGCAGAACTGTACGGATCTGCAAAGCTGGAGACCATTTGTCTGAGGAAGCAAGTGAGAGGGTACTGCAACAGCATTTCTAATAAAAACACTCTTTCTCCCACACCTCCCAACTTGGGAAATCACTGAAATAATTTCTGAATATCTTCACAATCTGCTAAAAGAAGCTTATCATTGTAATAATGATTCCAAAATGCTTACCTTTCAAAATATCTAAACATATTCTTCCCAATTTGTCTACATTAGGATGATAAATTTTGGTCATGAAACGTACTTTCGGAGCTGCCATTGGATATTCTTCTGGAAGGAATAGTTCAAGTTTAAATGTCCCACCCTCAAAGGGGGAATCCTGTGGCCCTGCAATGACCACATGAAAATAACGTGCATTGCTTTCATCTGGTTCTGCCTTTATGCCAGGAACAGGTTCTGCCAGCAAACGCTGGGTTTCCTGAAAGAAGAAAAAAACAGCAACACAGCAGTCGTTGGTAAGAGTTCATGCTTTGAAATGACACATGAAGTCAAGGATAAATGCTGCCATTTCCTTATCTCTTCCCTCTCCCACTGTAAATGCAGGGTAGTCTGTTGGAATAACTACTAAAATCTTGGCTCAGCTCAACTATCAAAGCTTTTCTTATATGCTGTTTTTGTTTGGGTCCAACTTTTTTGAAAAATTGAACAACAAACAAAAATTGAACAACATTTTTTTTCTATATTTGAGGTCTTCTGCTGCTGTAAACACCTGCTCAAATTGTCCTTGGATCAACATTTTATATAAGACCAATGTAACCTTGGAGCTCTTGCTCTGGGTTCATCTGGGGGCATGAGACAAGTGACTCACTGAAACCTGAAAGTCTTAGAACTAATAACATGATGATTGCTTGCATATTATCCAGTTGTTGTTATTTTGGAAGTGAGTTTTCTACCACACTAGATGAAATTGAAAAACACCAGGTAGTGCTATCCTGCTCTTACTCGCCTGATTAACAGAAGAAATAATCAGAACCACCTTCTAATACAGTACTATTTTTAACATGCATGGCTAAATATAAAAACTGCTTCATAAAAAAAACCTTTAGTTTGTTTGACAAATCAGGCACCAATATGTCCTCAAATTTCTTATGTACTTCCAGATCTATTTGAAAAAAAATACTAAGAGTTGAAAATTTGTTTAAATTTATAAAATTTCTATTTGCTGATATCTGTAAGTTTTCAGATATACTTTGAGAAAGCATAGAAACTGATTTTGCTAAACAAAATAAATAACATTTAAGCTATTTATTTAATAGTGTCTATACAGATGATAGGTAGGTAAGTAGGTAGGTAGGTAGGTAGGTAGGTAGATGATAGATAGATAGATAGATAGATAGATAGATAGATAGATAGATAGATAGATAGATAGATAGATAGATAGATAGATAGATAAACTGTACATGACAATAAAGATTTAGTAGTGTTATGAAGCATAATGCCACCTCATTTACAGTATTATATTTTTCCATGCTTGTGTCTGAAAGAACTTCATCTCTTCCCTGAGATTTACAAATAATTTCTTAGTTTGCAAAGTAAACTATTCTTTTATTAAAGAAAAAAGTTTATGTTTTAGTTTCTCTGTTCCAATTTCATTAGAGAAAACTGATCTGTATCTAACAGTGAAAAAGTGTTTATTTTAAACCAAATGGATATTTTATCTTAAGATACCTGAATCCAGTTTAGTTTTTTTACTATCAGAGGAAAGAGATCTACAGCCTCTTTGACCATTGCAACTAGTTGAATATAGCACTTGTACTTGCTACACAATTTATACACTTACATACCGTAAATATACTAAGTATATGCAACACATTTCAACCTCTTAAAGACATACATAAAGTTTAATAGGTATATGGCATAATTCAGATTCGGAGCCACAAAGACAGAATACAAATTAGATGTATTTCTCAATGCCTCCTTAAAAAAACTGCATCTCCTCCTGAGTGCACAGAGTAACTGTGCAATTCCATGGAAATAACACATTTAAATTATAGAGCTATCCACATAGTATTACAAGATGTTCTGAGGCAGATATACCTCCCTAACTAAAATGTGTATTTTCCTGGGTTGCATGAATGTTATAATTCCCTAAGAAAAGATGGTGCACGGGCATCTATGACCATTCTGAGGCCACATCACATCATTAAGATTAAAATACCTTAAATGCTCCAATGCACTACACTCTTTTTCACAGGAATCCCACTGAGATGGTTTGTCTTTCCTTTTCTTCTCTTCCTTCTCCTTAACTCATGCACAAGTATCTGAGTTCACCCATTAAGGGGGAGTTCCTTTGGTTTCCTTAACTATGGCTCGTTTACCAAGCCATTTCTGACTAGATTCTTATAACATGCTGTATCAGAGTAAAGAAACCTTATTTGGTTTAATACAGTGTCTGGATCAAGACATTGTGTCCTTTTCTTTTACTGAGTGCCGTCCGAAACTAAGATAAATCCTTTTCTTTACCTAAGAAGATTGGTCATTCTACGAGTATCTTATTCTTCTCATAGTACTTTCTCGAGTCCAGTCCTATGTGGTTCAGAATACAAGCTGTTTATTTTTTATTATTATTTAATATACTTCTATGTCCATCAAATCCAGAGATTTGGGCAATTAACATCAAGTTTAAAAAGAGCTAAACATTAAAAAACACACTCTCTTTTTATAACCCTGTAATCCCTTAATTGAGGGTAGAATCAGGGCAAATAATCAAAACAAAAATAATTTAAAAACCCATACTCCAATACATGCCAATATCTTACAGAATAGACTTATTCAACACCTGGTCCAATACTTGGAGAGGGAAGTTTTCAAAGCCAAATAATAGGCCAAAATGGTCAAGGAATACAAATCTTGGGGGGGGGGGAATGTATAATATAGGAGCTGCCAAGGAAAAGGCATATCTCCTGGGTCCCAAGAGATGGCACTGTTTCATGAAGCACATAAACATCTATAGATTTTATGTGACAGCAGAAACAACCAAAGATAAGGGGATAAGCTGGTCCTTTGCCTAAAAGGGCTTTATCACTAGAATCCTAAATTGTACCCAGGAGCCTACTGGAAGCCAGTGCAGCTTACAAAGGAGTGAAATTACATGAATGCACCATGATGTGCCTCTAACTGCCTACACTACTGCATTCTGGAACAGTGATAGCTTCTAAATAGTATTCAAAGACACACCCATGAACAGAACACTGCAAGAATTCAAATGGAAGGTCACCAAGGCACAACTGACCATGGATATTAATCCAAACATATTTATTTTATATGCCAGCCATCTCATGTAAATAACTCTGGGCAGCACAATTGGTGCACAAAATGGATTTGCACAATGGACCTCCTGACCACTGTTCTGCAAGTGGAAAAGTCCAAAAGGACCCCAGGTTGTGCACTGGTTTCTCTAGGAAGCGTTATCTCATTCAGAACTAAAGACGGAACGTCCCCAAATAAGTGGATAGGAGTCGACAATCCAGATCCTGTTTTTCCTCATTCAGATCCCCATATCCTAGATATTGTGAGAACCTTGAGCAGTTAATTGGCCCAGGATAGCAATGTATAGTTGTATAATCAGCATACTGATAATACCTAATCCCATGTTGACCAATGATATTAAGCAGTGGCTTGATGTAGGTATAAAATAGAAGTGGGGATAGAGTCTAGAACTAAATTTTTCTCCCCACTAACTGAAACTACCCCAGGAGGAGAACTGGCACAATAACATGCTTCCCACTAAAACTAGTCCAGAAGATATAATTGAGGGTATCAAAAACTACTGAGAGATCCAGGAAGACCTGGATAAATGCATTTTTCCACTCCAGTCTTTTGAAAAATTACCAACAAATGTGATCAAACCTAACTCGTTATCCAGGTCTGAATCTTTATCGAAAAGCAAGATTAACTTGCTTTCACCAATTTAAAATTCGCCTTGCAACTCAGCTACCGTCTCAGCACTTTCGCTATAATAGGAAGATTATAGACAGAATGAAAATTGCCCAGGACCAATAGACCAGCAATGGTTCATTAAGGGAAAGGATTACTGCTTGTTGAGGAGTTGGCAGGACCCCTTCCTCCCTCAGAAATTGGTTCACCATTATCTGGATCTAATTATATATTGTCTCCCAGGAGACCTTAAATCACACATATACCACGTGCCTGGTCTATTTTCTCAAGACAAGTGATAACCAAGCCAGATCGTGCCTCAGTCAACTCCATACATCTTGATATCCAGAGTTCAGCTCAGAGCCTTCACGTGGTCCTATAGATGTTCCCTTAGCACCATCTTACACAGATCAGGTCATTTTGAAAAGGCTGCCAGCCCTGCAGATGTAGTAAGAATGGGAAAATATTTTTTCTTGCATTCTTATCACAAGGTAATCCCTAATAAAGGCTTTTACCATTATTATATTTATTTAATATCCGAATCTGTGGACATTAACTATTTATGTTAGAACTCCATGGACAAAAATACCTTTTAACTGCCTAATATAATCCTTTAGTCTTTCTCACCATTTGTCACTTGATCTCTTCTTTCCATGCCTCTTTGTAATTTTTAAAGAACTATTATTAGATCTCAGTCAGGAGTCAAGAACTTGATTATCAAACACTGTCATACATGGTAGTCACAGCTGCAGATCTTATTTCCTGATCAATCATTAGTTCTTTTTACATCTCCTTTAATTCTGTCTGATTCTTAGTTCTGCATATCTTAAGTCACTGAAGCATTTCCGGTTACTAGAGTTTCTCCTAATACATTCAGAAAAATATCTGAACATATTTTCTATTTATTGAAATAGATGTGTCCATGTTATCAATCAATTATCTTATTCGGATTGTAGCATAGTGATGTTTGAGGCATCTTAAAACTTATTTTGTCATATCTATATTATTTATTTCATACATATTCTTTAACAAATAATCTGATCAGAGATTTAAAATAAAAGTTAAGAAGCTATCTACAGATTAGGAAATGTTTATTATCTCCAAATGTTAGTGAAGTTCCCATTCTCTCTTAATATTGGCCATCCTAGTTAAGCGTGTTAGAAACTGGATAAATAATATGTGGAAGGCATATTATAGCCTATCAATTTAAAATATAATATCAGATAAAACAATAGTTAATGAATCCAAAGATTCTAGATATATATTTATAAAAATACTATTATCTATTATAAAAAAGGATAAAGACACCTGAAGACCACTTCTTTAAAACTTCCAATTTAACATACTGAATCATATTTATAGAACCAGTTTTTCAAATGCACCTTTGTTACTTTATTGATGCAGGCATTAAATTGCTGCCAGTGGTACAGAACAAATGTACAAACTGTTACTGGTCCAGAAATGATTGTACTGCAGTGCACAGTCACAGTGAGAATATAGCAGTAAAAATCAGAAAAAAGTTTGTCATTGTAAATATGCAAGAGTTCTGGAAAATTTTAACAGCACATTATCTGTCAATCATACAATATGAAGTGGCCATCAGGCCCATCCTAAAATCCCAATTAAATAAGTCCCATCAGTTATATAGATTATATCTGAACATACTGAATATAGGGCAAATCCAACCCTTTTTTGTATAATTAGTTCCAAACAACTCCATTTTTTCTTGTAATATTTAATGGGAATTTGCTACCCTGTAGTTTAAATTCATTATTCTTTGTCATATCCACCTCAATTTTCTATTACAAAATATATTTTTTTCAACCTCTTTTCACAGAACTTTGTTCTAGTCCTCCGATTATTCCTCCTGTTGTCCTCTGAATCTGTTCTACTTTTTCTGAAACTTTCTTACAGCAGGGCAAACCATGCAGTACAAAGTACAGGTAGTTCTCAATTTACAACCACAATTGAGCCCAAAATTTATGTTAAGGGAGAAATGCATTAAGGGAGTTTGGCCCCATTTCACGACTTTTCTTTCCAGACTTGTTAAATGAATCACTGCAGTTGTTAAATTGGTAACAGGGTTGTTAAGTGAATCTGGTTTCCCCATTGACTTTGTCAGGTGGTCGCAAAAGGGAATCAAGTGACTCTGGGACCCTGAAACTGTCATAAATGTGAATCAGTTGTGAAGCATCTGAATGTAAATCACGTGACCATGGGGATGCTACAATGGTCGTAAGTGTGAAAAATGGTCATAACTCACTTTTTTCAGTGCCATTGTAACTTTGGTCACTAAATGAACTGTTGTAAGTCGAGGACAACCTGTACGCAAAGCAGATCCAACCAAAACAGAATAAAGAGAACTATTATCCCTGTAATTTGAAGGCCACAATTCTGTTGATTCAACCTAAAACTGCATTTGCCTTTTTCTGTAGACATATCAAAACGCCCACAATATTATTTGAAATTAATAATTATTCCAAGATCTTTCTCACAAGTGATCAGACTACATATTTCCCATTCTGTGTGTTTGATTATTGTTTCCTAAATGAAAAGCACCGCAATTACCTCTTCTGAATTTTGTCAATTTTGTGAAAGCAAGATAGGTCATTCTAAAGCATTCCAATTATCTACTAAAGGGGAAAAAAGATATCTGGCAAGACTAGTCCCTTGGAAATATTATTGTAACTTCTCATTATTACCGCTTAGTTTTCAAGATGTTTACAAACCAACTTCTTTAACCTTTGCTCTTGAATTGTCCATACCAACACATAAAACTAATATATTTGTTGGCTGGATCATTTTTACAGCAAAGACACAATATTCCATCGTATCTTTCTCCTTATTCTCAATGTAGGGCATGAAAGATTTTGACACTACTTTTAGTTTTGGGAATGTGACGCCAGAAAGAGAATTGAGATAGAAACACTTGAGAAAAGTAGCAACAAATATGAACCAGTTTAAAGAACATATAAATATTGATGGAGCCCATGATACATTCATATTTTCCCTTTTCTTTCTTTCACCAGGGTGAGCTAGATGCCTTGTTTCTACAGTAAAAAAATGCATTTTTTTACATCTCCTAGGGAGCATTACTGCCTAGGGGAATTGAAATGGTGCATTTTTGGTGGACTGACACAATTCCTCCTGGGCAAGATTGTTCTGATTTTTGAAAACTAGTCAGCTGCAATCCTTAATCCATCTGCAGGTCATGATGATAAGATGATAAGCCAAAATGGGACATTTGAAGAAATACACATGGCTATCTAAAACTCTGGATCCCTCTATTCTGCTCAGTTAAATTGTGACTATTAATCTGGTATCCAATTTATGCTGATGCCTCTTTAACTAACCCTCGAATTTGAGTGAAAGGAAAAGATACTTTCCTGACCCCAATAAAACACTAAATTCATCTGTCATGAAAATTGGTCTGGACCACAGGTGTCAAACTCGCAGCGTCACATTGCTGTCACATGACATTTCGTGACGTTTTCCCCATTCGAGGAGCTGGGGTGGGCATGGCCTGCGCATGATGCATCTGGCCCATGGACTCCCAGTTTGACACCCCCGTTCTAGGCACAGAGATGATGATGATGCTTGACTAGATAACACACATTTTTTTTCTTGGTAGAGAGCAATGTGTAAAGTTATGGCATTAAGGAATGTTACTTCATGCAGGGAGTTCCAAGCTGACTCACATAAGAGTTCAATCAGGGCTCAGGTTATGACTTGAAATACTAGCTGAAAGACCCACAACCGATACTTCTGGATAGCTGTTAATCTTAACAGGGATCCCTCCCACTTAGGAATCTCTTGATGATGCCAAGAAAGGTTCAATGCTTCCTGGTAACATGAAGGGAAGGCTGATACTTATGCAAGATCCTAATTTATAGAAAGGTCAGGATCTGGCAAATGGAGACTGATATTGGTGATATTATTTTTAGCCTGTCTGCATATAGCTTGCAATATGAACAACTAGTATAAACAAACAGAAGTTCTTTAGAATGCTAGGATGGATTAGATGGTTTTGCTATTGTACTGCAGGTTAACAAAATGTTTACTCAATTTCCATACATTTGGCTACTAACCAACTAGGTTCTGGGTAGGTGAATTCTCTTGGATGATCCCATTGCTAAAATGTGAAAGTTTTACCAAGTCTGAGTACCAGGGATTTATGAACCAAATGAGTGTTATTCATATCAGCACCATTCTCAGATATTACAACAGACTTAGGAACCTAGTGGAACAAGAATTATATCATAGAGCCAGGTGGTGCTAAAGGAAATATGTTTGTCTATTCTCTAAGAAAGAATGTAATAAATCATTCTTATATTTGGTGGCTGTTGCTCAGAGGTCCATTCCTTTTCTGAAGAGACATTTTTCTCCTCCAGTTGTTTCCAAGATTTATCTACGATAGTACATAATTAGCTGCAGGTTTGCATAATCAACTACAATGGCTAATAACTAAATGTAACTTTGAAATGCCAATGTAGTGATTCCAAATAACACCTGTATATGAATAGTTTGATCAAGTAAGCCAAATCTACCAAAAAAAACCCTCAACCCTTTCTTCAACCCTGATGCTTCTCTGTTTGGATTAGAACTATTATGTTGTTTCATTATTGTAATAATAGAGATATTTACCTGCTTGATCATTTCAAAGGCCTTTTTATTTCAATATTCCATTTCCAAAATGGTCAACAAGAAAGCTACAGGAAAGACATTAGAGCAAATAGATTTGGCTTGGTGTTGCTCATTTAGTAATATTGAAGATTGTGAATTCGTTTTATAAGTTACCAGTTAAAAGAAATTTACTGTTGATAAACAGTTGGTGTTTTACTGCAATGAAGAGAATTTCATCACTAAAGCTGATCCTTCCCAGAAAAGCCATTCTAAAATACAAGCCAATTAATTGTATGTATCATGTTGGAGAAAGCCATAAGACTACATGTGTTAAACATGTTAGTATAAGTTATCAAAGTACATTATCATTTGTATGTGTGTATTATGTGTGTGCATAGTTCCTACAACCACCAGTAAAATTATACTACTAAATTTCTAATTATATTTATCAAACAGCTGTGGAGAGGAAGGAAAAGTGAACAACTTCCACCAGCCAAGGGTGGAAGTAACTTCTCATACATCTGCCTTGCTTCCTTCAGCATAATTGAGTCTCTGGGGAATCCATTCTTGCCCTATCCACCAATGGAAATGCATCTCCTTCAGCAGAATCACCCCTCTTAGCTAGAGAACTCTTAAGTGCTCTGTTAACACTGGAACAGATTTAGATAAATATTCAAAACAAAATAAAATGCTACAAATGACAAAATACATATAGAAGACTGACAATTTGTAAGTGGATTTATTTTAAATCGAGTGCTTAACAGTTAATTCACCTTCATTTCTTTATGATTTTAAAACTATACATTAAAGTCTGCAGAAAGTGAATTATGCCACACATAGAGGCATCAAGAATCTGCCATAAGATGCATGCATTCAAATGAAAGTATTTTAGCTTCTATCCAAATCTGGATTTACTCAAACAAAAACACAGGAGGTGGGGAAAGGAGCTGCAAGGCAATTTGGCAAGCGGTGAAAGCACAATTCCTTAAGGAGGTACTCATGAGTCATCGCTAAAGTGACCATCTCCTTCCTCCTCGTGGGAAGGGAGAGCACGCTCACTTCTCCCCGGATTAGCTGTTTGTCGGAAAGAAAAGAGCAGAATTATTTCGGCGGCGAATGTAGAGGCTGCATATCAGAGCTCTGGAGCTTATTCAGCTGAGCCGTTTCCACCCGCCTGCCGGCCCGGCCCCAGGTCATACATCTCTAGCCTGTTGCCCCATCAAAACGCCTCCCTCTTCGGCCGCAGAGTAAACCAAGGAGCGGGAAGGGCGAGGCGGGACTGAGGGGCGGGTGGACCGCGCGGTGAAGGTCCGGAAGAGGGGGCGGCCGGAGACGGAGGGGGCTCGTGCACGCCTCCCCGCCTGAAATTCCCATTCATTCCCGGCAGCCTGAGGTTTCGAGGCCTCGCCCGCGGCGCTCCTTGCATCCGTCACGCACCCACCAGCCGTCGCTCCTCTGCACATCTACGCGCACGCTAGCAAGAGAGCGCGCGCCTCGAATGGCGGTGACCGCTCCTGCCGCCGGTCCCTCGCCCCCCCACTTCCCCTGCAGTAGCAGCAGTAGCAGCAGCAGCAGTGACACCCCTGCCTATCTCTCTCACCGGAAACGCCGCGCCCCCGAAGCATTTGCTCCAGGCGCTCCCGGCCACGAGCGACACGCGGGGCCTGCCTCCGGCTGCCGCAGGGGAAGGAAAGGGAAGAGAGGAAACAGACAAGAGGAGAAGTAAAGCGGGTACCTTAATGATCCTGCGGGGCAACCCGGCCATCTTGTCTTATCAGGATATAGTCTCCACTGGACCTCGACTCCGCTCGGGGCTTACTCGCTACCGGAAGGAGCCCGTGATTCACTTCCCGTAACGTCACCGCAGCACCTCCGGGGCAAGCTGGGAAGTGTAGTGTCGATTGCTAGCAAGAGAGGATGAATGAACCCGATGGTGTCCTGAGCGGGAGGATTCTAGAAGGTGCGCCTCTTAATCTCCCTTAAAGATGAGAACCATCGAGGCGTCTCTCTTTGCCCGAGAAAGGCCTGTTGCCCGAGGCAAAGCAGCAAAATTCTCATCCCAATGAGGGGTTTTTTTTTTGCCTGAAGATTAAACCATGATTGTTTAACCGTTATTTGCTGAATCAATTAAAGTTGGCTGGGAATAATAGTAGTAGTGGTAGTAATAATGATGATAATAATAACAACAACAACAACAACCTGGTGATGCACGAATTAAAGATAAACAGCAAGAAAAAATTACAAAGTATCCAGACTTGCAAATTGAAGTTGAGCGACTGTGGAAAAAGAAATCATGTGTTGTCCAGATTGTAATTGGAACCCTTGGAGCCTAAAAGGGCTACCTCCCTATTTGGGAATTCTAAATTTACCTGACTTGAACATTCTGACTGTACAAAAAACCACCCTACTTGGACCAACTTATATCCTCCGACATTACCTTAACAGTTCCTAGGTCCTTGGTTAGGACTCGAGCTACCAACCAGCTCCAAAGGCTGTGAATCTCACCAAAGATTAACCACATAATAATAATTCTTTATTGTCAGTGCACAACATATGTACAATGAGATTGGTTGAGCTCCCTCAGTACACACACACCCCAACACAATACAGCTCAGTGAAGACAAATATATATATATATCCCTAAACCAATAAATCATATTAACAAACGCTCAGTCCCATTACACCAGTGTGAACATGTTACACGTTGTGCCAGCCCTGCAAGTCTATAACTTAAGTTATGATGTTATTTCACATTCAGGAGTCTGACAGCCCAAAAGAATACAATTATCCTTCTGCCCTCCATTCAGCAAGCACAGGTTTAAAATCAAATATTGTCAGACCTTTTGAGTATCTCTTCCGGATCAGCTTTTCACCATGAGGCAGTACTTTCCTAATGAATGCTAATGGCAAGTTAACAAGGTTGGTGATTTTAATTTGTAGATTCCTGCTCTGGAGTCAACTTTCCCTATTGCCTGAAATTAATAAGACCATAATTAGTTACAGACTTTTGGTTCTAATAAAAGAGAATATATGTAGCTCAGAGTTGAACTATGGAGTTCCTTGGTTGTCTAAGTTTGGTTGTTTTCTTGCAGACATTTCATTATCCAACTAGATAACATCAATACTAGAAGGGAGTATTCCCTGTTTACATACAAGACCTTTGCCAATATTTGGCTCCAGCACATTCCTGCAATTAAAAAAACTGATGCTGGCAAAAGTAATTTCATACAAACGTAAGTCTAAATACTTTATTTTCACTATAATTTTCCCCAATTTTGTTGGGGATGCCAAGAAAGTTAAACAATAAGTGTGTTTCGCCCACCCACCCATTTGTCCAATTCTCCTGTCCTTTCTTTCTTCATATATCTGATAACCTTATGTACTTCTCCATGGTCATGTAGACAAGTTAGAGACCATCAATTTAACGTAATACCGGTGCATAAAGGCAGATCATATCAAAAATCTGTTCAGCTATCAGTGCTGTATCTCTCTTGCTGTAAAAGTCAGTACAGTATTGCCATTCCACTACATCCTAAACTTGCCTCCTTTTTTATTAAAAGTTTTTTTTATTTTAAATTTTCAAAACAAACACAACACAAAGTATCCTCCATCTTTACATACTTTAGAAAGTGTATCAGTTGGTTACAAAAAGCTTTTGTGCATCTCTTCCACTGTCGTCACAAAATTCGTATTAACTCAAGTATTTTAAATCAGATATTTTTATACAAATTACTATCATAATGCCTCCATTTTCATTTGACTATAATTGTTTAAACATCCTTCATCATAAAATGTACCAAGATTTAAAACCTGACCACATACTGGCATTCCATTTGTTATTTCTAATATCCTCCAATAACACTATATCCTTATGGCCTATTCTGACTAAACTTCAATAATATTTAGTAACAAAAATTTCTAATCGTCCTTTCCAAATCACTGTTTACAATTTACATCCAATTTCCTTATGTTGTACCCATACATGTATATACATTGTTATCATTATCCCTCCTTCATTTAACGCTATCCATTATCATAGCATTTCCCCCTAATAATAAAAACTTAGCTAAATTCAACTTTGTTCTTTTTTATTAACCTTTATATATAACCAAATAATTTCTAATCTTCCTTTCATAGGTACCATTCAATATTCATATCCAATTACTATTTGTCATACCAATACATATGTATACATTATTATCATTATCAGTTGTTTATTTAACCATATCTATTGTCACTAAATTTCACTAAATTTCACTAGTTTTAGATTATACACTTTCATCTATCAACCTGTATCTTTCCAGTAGCAAAACAATCTCATGTCTTCTGCCATTTGTGGTATCAGTCCTCTAATCATCTCCTTAATCAAATTTGCTTGGACTCCTCTTTGCAACTCATTGCTTATTGAGTCTCTCATGTAATTTCGATGCCCTTTTTCTGTTTCCTTGATCAGCTTCTCTTTAATTGTCAGTGGTGTTATCAATGATGTTGCTAATAAAATTTCTCTCTTTAAGTCCATAAATTCTTTTGTTTTCTTTTCTTCTGTATCTTGCCATCTGGGGTAGAGTTCCCCTCCGTTTAATTCCTCTTTCTGTATTCCACTCTTTCCATTTCCAGACACAAACCAGTCACCATAGATATCAGCGGATTTGATTTATATTCATTTTTCTCTTCTTTTTTTACAAGGTTAAACATAAATTCACAGTAAAATCTTCTTTTCACTTTCTCTGATTAGAGATATAGTTCAAAAAGACACCTGTGTAAACAATTCATCCTTTGGTTCTTATCACTCTCTATAAACAAACTGTGATACTTTGAATTGCCAAGCCAGACTATTCAGTGAGGAAAGTGAAAATGCTTTGTTCCCAATACACAAGCCTCCAGCCTCTGAGCAGGAGCACTAACTTTCCCTCGGTTGTTAGAATTCTCTTTGTTTCCTTCTTTTTTATATATATTCCAAGTTAAAAAAATCAAAATCAAATTCTTGAGTAAAATAGAGGAGAAAAAGAGGAAAACACACGTAGTAATGAGGAAGGAGAATTTTAGTCCATAGGTTGCAATAATAATAATAATAATAATAATAATAATAATAATATAATAATAATAATAATAATAATAATAATGATAGAAAAAAACTTAATCCATTCATTTTAAAAGGCTTGCATAAATTCCATCCATAAAAATAGCATTTAAGAGCAAGATAACACACTGACCAAAACCATTCAAAGCTTAATTCCACCACTTATTTCTTCTGTTTTCAGATTTAAATTAATTTTAAGGTTTTTTGTAGGCAGTCTCTTTTAAAATGGTAAAAATTCCTCACCAGCTGTAAATACTTTCTCTTTCTGTTTCCTTCCATTTGGAGCCGTTCCAACTTCATCAGCCGAGGGGCTGTGCTTTTATGGCCAGCTAGAAGAACCTCTGGGTTAATCAGGGACTTTGCGGTGTCCCTGAGATCAGCAGAACATATTCTTCCCATTCGCCGTCTCTGCGGGACAGTTTAGGTCCTTTTGGACCTCCCAGCAATAAAAGTTTTGGCAGCGATCTCAGAGCATTGAGATTGCATGTCTGTCTCATAGCGACGTTGGCTCCTCCTCCCTAAACTTGCATCCTGAGGCAGCTGTCTCATACCTATGGTTATTTAATATTGTTTTCATATTGCATTTGCACTGAAAGCAAATTCTTTCATGCCTTCATATTTCAATTGCAACTCTATTTTCGGTGTCTCTTCTGAATCCAAGACTCGAGTGATAGTTATCTGATCACGGGACCTTCTTAGAAATCGAGTCCTTCATAAATAACTTCCTAGTTTCCTACGCCCCCAGTGACTGTAAAATGCTGGTATTATTATGAAGGACTCCTCCAGGAAGGTTGTTTTATGATACTAATATTTAATGCTACAATTCCATATTAATTATTATAGTTGAATTCAAATAAATTTATGTTGAGAAAATGTAAAACATCTTTTATCTGCTGATCTGTGTTTCTCTTTTGCTATAGATCCTGTCTTAAAATTACGAATCACTCTTTCCTACTCCAGGATGCTCTCTTCAAAATGTCTCCTACACTAGTGAGGTTTTAAAAACATTTTAGAAAAGGGCTGTCAAACTCACGGCCCACGGGCCAGATGCATCACACACTGGCCACAGCCACAGCCGGTTTAGCAAAGGAGGAAAAAGTATGTCATGTGACCCAGCCATGACAACAGGAGTTTGACACCCCTGTTCTAGAAGAGGACAGCACAAAGGACTTCCAATGGCCATATTAACATATCCATCAAGTTACCAGCAGCTTAAATTGAAAATCATTACATTTTCTCTACACAGTTCAGTGTTAAATTATTTTATGTACAGAATTTTTTTTTAATGTCAATAGTCATGTGGACTGAGAATTCTGATATCTAATTCAGCTCCAATATGGGGAAGACTGAGCTACGGTCATATAAAATTCCAGGGTTGGTAAATATGGGTTTGTCATAGAGTTAGTGAAGTGTAAGATTTTAAGAAGTACAGCCCACTTCCACTGATTTAATGTTATGATTTATCAAATTCAGATACTTAGAAAGCATACCTTGCCTACTCCGTGTGTTGAATAGACCTAACAATTTTTGCAAATCAGTTAAAGAACAGATGCTCTGTCAATAATTAAAAACAGTTAAGTTTGTATTTTTTTCTAGGAAAAAGGTTCTGTTTATTTTCTATTGCATGAACATAGAACTCAGATTCCTTGAATGTCACCAATATCAATTCTTTCTTTTCCTTTTACACCACAGTTTCTGAATGTTAGCCTTCCATTATTATATCTGACAGCACTGGAATATTAAGTCTGTATTTTGCAAATAAATCTGAAACCAGCCAACCATTTTGATCACTGAATATT
This sequence comes from Natrix helvetica, assembly GCF_964273705.1. Taxonomy (NCBI): domain Eukaryota; kingdom Metazoa; phylum Chordata; class Lepidosauria; order Squamata; family Natricidae; genus Natrix; species Natrix helvetica. The sequence goes on along the minus strand of NC_138553.1, from coordinate 37,586,327 downwards.
TTTAAGTTGAATATATATATATTTACAATTGCACCGTCTTTCCCCAAATGTAGAACACAAGTCAAGAAATTGACTTACACTCTACCTACCAGGGCTTTAAGCCCATCAAATATATTTTTGTTAGAGTCTCCAGCCAAAACCCTGTTATAGAATTATCTACTTGGAAGTAAAGCAGTGATATCTGAACACAAGCATGTGTTATTGCTTTGTACTATTACTGAGGCGGTCACACTTATAAAATTTATAAAATTTGTTTCTAGGATCTAGTTATTAAGTGCTTTCCCCCCATTCCAGCAGGAGAATTTGAGGGGGAAATATCCACTTATTTGCTGATTCCACACGTAGAATCAACCTGGTTCAGTAAATCATAGTTAATCTAGTTTTACACACAATTACCTCAATTTAGCCATTACGATTTTAATCTGTCTTACTCTAACAATCCAATTTATACTGTTAATGTATATGCCTATGTGTTACGTATACCAACAACTGTATTCATTAAACTGTTTATCATGAATTAGTATCTTATGTGACTATAACTATGATTTTCTATTATTACTGTCAAATAAGTAGAAGTCAGACACTTCAGCGGTATACTAGAACTACCCCAAGAGTTATTGGCACAGCACACTTTACTTTCTGAAGTTGTCCAGAGTTTCAGGTAGGAATCATTCCCAGTCCTATCCGATGTCACGCGAGATTGAACTGTTCTATTTTCACGCACCATGCCATTTAAACCAGAAAGGAAGAAAGAAAGTTTGCGCTGATAAACTATGAAAACGAAACTAATCGGGAAAATTCCTGTGCTAAGATCTATCATTACACGCTCGGACGCTACCAATTGGACTGTCTTCTCATCCGAACTACATTTCCCAATGTCCTTTGGTGGAACTTGAGGGGTTCCCGGAAGTTGTTCCGAGAATTCGCCTATGTCATAGAGATCCGGTGTCCTCTATTTGGTAAGCGTTTCTGCGTTATTTCTTTTCCCTGAACTGGACTTTTGGCTGCCTAGCCACGTCTTATTGTCCTTTCGCAAAAGTTGCGTCCTCATATAGAAATGTTAGCTTATGCCATTTAAAAAGTGTAGTTGGGCACTTCTGGAATCCGGTATTCTTCACGTGTTAGGCTGCAGCTTCCACTCTTCTCATCCTAGTTGAATCTCCCATTCTATGGCACTCGTAGTCCAACACAGTTTACCACTTAAGAGTTGTTGGGAGTCGAGCGGCATACAAATTAAATTATTAATTAGCACCAAATTTGGTGACTAAATTGGGTTATTTTTTTACCCCAAATTATTGGTAAAGACTGACTAGAATCAGGTAAAATCAGTAAAATGAGAGCAAGACAGCTTGTTATTTCTGCCTTCTGTTGTGTAAGTCAATTAAAAGTTTTAAGACTTAATTGCATAGGAATTTACAATATGTAGGTTAATATTGTAGACTTAACTGAATTTAAATATCATTTTTAAGTGTAATACCATTACAACCCTATAATTCATATTATACCTGTCTGTGAATTTAATGGTTTAATTCTAAACCAGTTCATAGTATTTTCATTTCACAGCTCAAGGTTAGAGCCTGCCTTTTCCTGTATAAATTTACCCAAGTCCCGAAAGAGATAAACCTTCTGCTTTCCAGATAGTGCTCACTTATAAGATTTAGTTGTGACCACCTGTTAGCAGGATTTGGAATGACACAGGTTTCTCACTTCTGCCTTGAAATCTTTCCCTGAGAATTTCAAATGATACTACTCTCCAAGTTAAATAGATAGCAATAAGAGTCAGAATTTTTACATTTCCCACAGATACTGTATAGAACTACCTTCCTAAAATACTTGCCTAATGATACTTCTTTCTCTTTTCAGTGTTGGCTTAAAATCCTTCTTTTTTAAATGCCTGTTTAAAAATACTAAAGTAGCATTTTAACTTTTATTTGTTCATGGTTATATTAATAACATTCGTTTATTTAAATCCCTTTAAAAGCCATATTGGAGTAAAGACGCAGAGAACCAGTTGTGTAGCTGGACTGTTAACAGAGAGAGCCAGGTTCTCCTCCTCCCCTAGGCATGGCAACCAGCTGAATGACTTTGGGCCAGTCATCTCCTGTCAGCCTAATTAACAATGACAAGCTGGCTGAAAAACATAACCTCATGTCACACCATGCATTGATAAGAACTATGCAAGGGCAATGTAAATCAAGTGCATCCTGCAAATAACTGGGACAAATACTAAGAGCAATAAGGATGAATGTGCTGGAATTGAGGGGGTGGGTGGATGGAAATCAGTTGAAAAGCAATCAAGTTGTATTAATTCTGCTTAGATTTGGGGCTGGGGAAAGACTAGAGACTTGAGTACTCGTTTAAAGCCACACCATGGCAGCAATAGCTGTTGCAGTCAAGTAATATTTTGATAAGGAACAACTTTTTTATTAATATCTTCTGCCTATTATTTTCTTTTTTTTAAAGTTTTCTTCTATAGTTTGGTCTAGTAGTTAAGATACTGGCCTCGAAAAGGGAGAGTGTGTCCCACTTTGGCCATGAAAACTGATTTGATGACTTTAGACCAGTCATTCTTTCTCAGCCCAGGTGGAACCACATAGCATCATTGTTGTGGGGAAAATAGGAGGAGGAAGGAGTACTGTATTAGGTATGTTCACCACCTTGAGCTATTTATAAACATGTTGTTAGTCGTGAAGTCATGTCCAATCCATTGCAAGTCCATGGACAACATTCCTCCAGGCCTTCCTGTCCTCTACCATCCTCTGGAGTCCATTTAAGCTCACCTGCTGCTTCGGTGACTCCATCCAGCCACCTCATTCTCCGTCGTTTCCTTCTTCTTTTGCCCTCAATCTTTCCCAGCATTAGGCTCTTCTCCAGTGAATCCTTCCTTCTCATTAGGTGGCCAAACTATTTGAGTTTCATCTTCAGGATCTGGCCTTCTAAAGAGCAGTCAGGGTTGATTTATAAAAATAGTTTTAATGCTTTTTAATAATTGTTATATAATGGTTTTAGATAATGACTGTTTTATATATTTACCGTTTTACTGGATTTTTGTATGCAGTCACTTTTCATGAGATGAGCAGCTATATAAATTTTATTAATAAATAAAAGTTAAATTTATATGATAGGCATATAAATATTGCTATACTAAATGAGGGGCAATTTTTGACTGTTCATTACAAAAAGGCTAAATTGAACTGTTTAAAATTAAGGGGGAAACAGTTCTTGCATGCTTTATATAACTTTTGGTTATTTATCCTTATTTTTGCAATATCCTAATTCTACCTTGGAAATGTGTGGCTTTCAAGCAGTGCTTCTCAGCCATGACAATTTCCAGGTTTGTGGACTTCAGACCTAAAATTCCACAATCAATATGGCCATTGATGGTATTTCTGGGAACTGAAGTCCACATACCTGGAATTTGTTTAGGTTGGTTTAGAGGACTAGGCTAATGAATAGTCAATAATGACTGTGAATATGAAGTAGTTCCCATCTATGGAATTAAAATAATGAATTCTCAGGCAATGATTAGACTTTGTATTGTTAATTGCTCCCTAGTAATGCATTGAACAGCTGTTGAATACTGGAGTAATTAACTTGTTATTGACTTAACATATTTAAGCTAATGAGCTGACTTTTAAACAGGAATGAAACCTGAATTGATTTCTCCAAATTCCATTCTTTGACTAGCTACCATGGCCACAGCCTCAAGGAAGCCTGTTTTGCATTTGGCAACTTTCATCAGGAAGCATTTGCTAACTGGTAAGCATTGTGCATTCTCTGTGTTACTAGTTAATTGGATACTAGAATACTGCTTCTTTGTGGCCAGGAGAGTAGTGACCTTACATTAGAAATCAACTGTCCATTCCAATCTTTCTGAAAAAATGAACATTATGTCAGATATTGGCCATCTGAAAATCCTCCATGTGGTGGCCTTCCTTTGCTCAAGAGACAAGGATGTTGTCACTATAAAACTATGTTACTTATCTTGGGTAGGTTGCAGGTGGTACGCCCCGGTACGAGGTACCGGGGCCTGCCGGGAGCACCAGGTACCGTCCTGGTACGGTGCTCCGGAGGGCCCACCCACCCGCCCTCTTTACCTGTATTTGAGCTCTTCAGTGCTTCCACGCACGGTGCGTACGGCGTCTGTGTAACACTCCACCAAACAGCTGGAGTGTCGCGGAGGCGTCGCAAGAAGTAAGGCCGCATGCGCGCGCTCTGTGTGCATGGACACCGGGCCCTGTTGTACTGTACTGGTAGGAACAGAAAAAACTACTGGTAGGAACAGAAAATTGACTTCAATGTAAAATTGATTAAGACCTTTTCTATTCAGTAATAGTATTCAGTTTATGCAAGAAGAAACAGTTCTATTTTTATGATCTTTGCTTAGTTGTCAATGTCTTTACAGGTAGTCCTTGCCTTATGATCATTCATTTAACAACTGTTTGAAGTTATGACAGTACTAAAATAAGTGATTTACAATCATCACAATCTCCCTTTGCTCACATGATCAACATTTGGGCATTTGGCAACTGGAACATATTTATGAGGCTTTCAGTGTCCCATGGTTACATGATTACCATTTGCAACTTCCCCATGGGATTTCCACAAGTAAAATCTCACAATAGGAGAAAGCCAAGTTTGTTTAACAAGTTCATGATTCCCTTAATGACCAGGGACTAAAAAGGTAAAATTGTGTATGATTCATTTAACAACCACTTTGCTTAGCAACAGAATTTCCAGTGTTAGTTGTGATTGTAAATTCACAACCTATATTCATGGATAAGGAAATATAATGGTATTTTGAATGATAAGAAATATAAATTCCCAGGACTACATCGGTTAAGAGGAACAAATAATGCAGCTTCAGTGGCAACTGTGGGGATAGCAGATGAGCAGAAAAAGAACCTTGTTGGTCTTCCTTTTTTTTCAAAATACAGAACTCAAAACTAGTGAGTGCTATCAAATGACATACACTTGGATCCCCAATGTAGTCTTGCCTTAAAGGTCCAGGAACATTTATGTCCCTTCCCCACCTCACCCTTTTCTATATGTTCTAAATCAACCCTCCTCTGCTTGATGCCTCCAGTTCCCATCATTCTATGGTACCAAAGCTAAGGATTATGAGAATTCCAATCCAAAATATTGGAGAATACCAAGTTGGATAAAACTGCCCCATAGAAGTCCTTTTTCTTTTTCTTTCAAAGTTGCAGTTTGATTTACAAGTTTTGAACAATGAAACAATTGGATTGTTGTTAAAACCCCTAAATTTTATCATCAACCCCTAGATTAGCACTACAATGTATAATCTTGGTGATATTTTCATTCCCACAATGTTAAAAGAGATTCACAGTGTATTCTGTTGTACTATTTAGCTCCTGTATTTGCAGATGCAGCCATATTTCATGCCTGTTCAAAATCTACATATACAGCACTTCCTGATGACTATAACTGGCAAGTATTAACTATTCTACAAGTTATCACTATTAATTTACAAAGACTGTTAGATGCTAACATTTATACGGAATGGGCTGGTAATTGAGTTTCATACAGCGTGCCATCACAATATCCCCAGTACATGGCAACTCCCTTGTCTTATGTGTGGGTTGAAGACAAATGCAAAAACTGGTGTGTGCCTTTGTTTTAAACTAACCTGCTTGATACATTGATTAGGTTTAACTAATTAATAATATATATATTATTATTGAATATATTTTGGCAATTTTTAATCTTGTTAGTGACTTTTAGTTAACTATTTTACAGCTTATGGTTCATTCAAAATAATTACTGTTTAATATATTTTCCATAAATTTTAATTAAACATTATCTCCAATGCCATCTTCTTAAAACGGCAGGAATGTTGACATCTGCTTTATTTTCTAGCAAAGTTGAACTTGCTCTGACATCAGATGGAAAGACAATTGTTTGCTATCACCCTTCAGTGGACATTCCATATGAACACACAAAAGTAAGTTACTGAAAATTGCATCTTCCTGAAAATAGTTACTAGGCCTAGGTCCATGATGGCAAACCTATGGCAAGCGTGCCACAGGTGGCACGCAGAGCCATATTTGCTGGCACAGTAGCCCTCAGCTCCGGCGCATATGTGTGTGCCAGCCACTGATTTTCAGTCTTCCGGAGGGCCGGGAGAGGCAGTTTTCAGTTTCCCCAGGCTTCAGGAAAGCCTCCGGAGCCTGGTGAGAGTGAAAAACCGGTCCAATGAGCCAACCAGAAGTTTGTTCCAGAACTTTCAGTTCGCCTGTTGGGCCATTTCCCCCCCACCCAGGCTCCAGAGGCTTTCCTGAAGCCTGAGGGAGGGCAAAAATGGCCTCCCCTAGGCCCCCAGAGGCCCTCTGGAAGGCAGAAACAGATCGCTCCCAAACTTCCGGTTGGCCCGTTGGACCTGTTTTTTGCCCTCCCCAGGCTCCAGAGGCTTTCTTGAAGCCTGGGGAGGGCAAAAAATGGGCCCAATGGGCCAACCGGAAGTTTGGAAAAGATCCGTTTGGAGCCCGGGGAGAGCGAAAACATCCCCTCCCCCGCAGGTGTGGGGGGGGTCACGTGTGCATGCGCAGGTGGGTGGGGCACATGCGCAATAGCGCGCGCACATACATTTTGGCACACCTTTAGAAAAAGGTTAGCCTAAGTACTCTTCTACATATATATGTTGCTGGGTATTATACCATAATATAAATGTGATTTACAAGATAAAATAATAAAAGGTAAATGCAGGAGGCAGCAAAATTACATTAATGGATTACCTCAGATACTTTGAGCTACCTTCAAATAGATGACATAAATACATTCAGGTCACATAATGGGAAAATGGTGTCCTGGTAATCTCAGTACTATTTAGAAGAAGTACAATATTGACTTTAACCTTAAATATTGTTCAGGATCATTTTAAAAGGCGTAAATGCATTCATTGATTATGGATTATGGAGCACAGTTGTAGATGCTCTCTCTCTAAAGTTTGGAGTCAAGTGATTCTAGTATTGATTGGAATATCATTTAGACAATATTTTGATTTCACATAGAATTATCTTATGAATTCCGTGCCAAACATATGTAATTATTGACTCCCATAGATTAAAGGGATTAGACAAGGAAGATAAGCACGTCTTCCAGATTTAAAAGCAGCATATCGCTGGATATATGTGGTTATGGAGGGAAACAGTGAGAAAGTCAGCACTGTCGCTATGCTTTGCAGGTAAACCTCCTGGAGAAATATGGCTTCCCATTGATGGAAACAGGATTCTAGGCTAACTACACACTAAGAAAAGTCTTGTAATACAATACAATACAATACAATAGTAGAGTTGGAAGGGAACTTGGAGGTCTTCTAGTCCAACCCCCTGCCTAGGCAGGAAATCCTATACCGTTCCAAACAAATGGCTATCCAACATCTTCTTAAAGACTTCCAGTGTTGGGGCATTCACAACTTCTGGAGGCAAGCTGTTCCACTGATTAATTGTTCTAACTGTGAGGAAATATATCCTCAGTTCTAAGTTGCTTCTCTCCTGGGTTAGTTTCCACCCATTGCTTCTTGTTCTGTCCTCAGGTGCCTTGGAGAATAGCTTGACTCCCTCTTCTTTGTGGCAACCCCTGAAATATTGGAACACTGCTATCATATCTCCCCTAGTCCTTCTTTCTCTTAAGCTAGACATACCTAGTTCCTGCAACCGTTCTTCATATATTTTAGTCTCCAGTCCCCTAATCATCTTTGTTGCTCTTCTCTGCACTCTTTCTAGAGTCGTAGAATGTCTTTGTAGTAGATCTTATTATAAATGCTTTTTACAAAACTTTAATTGGTGTATATTAATTAGTGTTAATAGTTTTGCTGTCTTGTATTCCTAGACTCTGTTAACTGTACTACAGTCAAATAGTGCCAGCTCATCTGAATGTGTAGTGTTAATAAATGGAATCTCTTTGGAGAAATAGATTTTTAGTTATATTTCTTAATTTGCATAACATATACTTTGGCAGCCCATTCCACAACTAGACCCTGTGACCTATAAAGAAGAAACACATGAACAAGTCCTGAAATCTAAATTAAAAGAAGAGGAAGACTACAAGAATGAGCCCACAATTGAAACACTTAGTAAAATGTTTTACACAACCAAACATCGCTGGTATCCTGTGGGACAGTAAGTATTTCTGAAGGTATCCATTGTAAAATTAAAATGGAATGGAATTACCCTGTTTCCCTGAAAATAAGACCTCCCCGGATAATAAGCCCAATCGGGCTTTTGAGCGCATGTGCTAAAATAAGCCCTCCCCCAAAAAATAAGCCCTCCCCCAAAATATTGCAACACAGCAGCAGCCATGAAGTGACCATGCTTGCCGCCTCCTGCACCTCAAAAATATTAAGACCTCCCAAAAAATAAGGCCAAGCGCTTATTTCAGGAGTAAAAGAAAATAAGACCCTGTCTGGGCCAATAAATACCCGTTAGTGAAATTGCTTCCCAGGGGAAGTAGTGAAAAAGTATCATGTGACTGGGGCCTGTACTTCTTTGGGAAGTTGATATGCCTGTAGCCCAGTGGATGTACACATAATTTGCATTCTAAATGTCTTCGTGTCAATCATATGCTCTTAAAGCAATATGCAGCTTTGGATGAGACACGGTTTGAGGAAGTTTCAGGTGTGTCATGGATTTCTATTATGTGCAAGAAAGATCAAGAAGGTATTGAATAGGATGTATTCATATTGTACTTTTATGCTTTTTATGCAAGGTTTCTATCAGGCCCTCAGAATTAAAAAAGACACATGGTGATTCATCAAGCAGATTTCTTTATTATTCACTACCTCTAGACAGAATCTTGCCAAACTAAAGCACTGTGCTATACAAGCCTATATTCTGGGAACTATTAGGGAGTGGCTCTCTTCATACTCTTTCACACAAACTATCTGAATTTAGTTGTCTCTTAACTCCTCTGGAATGCACAGTCTCCCTTGTAGGACTCTGGACTGTTACAATCCACCACAATTCCCTTTGAATTTGATGCCACAGATTTTTTCTAGGAAAATCTTGTTCCTTTTTCCTACCAGACATTTCAGTGAAAGTGGGAATAGTGTTGGGTATGCTTTAGTGAACCTCTGCCCCTCTGAATGTTCCAAGCAGGAACATTTTAAATTTTTTTGGAATCCTTCTACAGCTGGGAATTACTTTTGCCCTTGAACCAAAACAATATAACATTTGTTACATGATTAAAGAAACTGCACAAAAAATGGTTTAATTATTGGATAAACAGAACATGTCTACAGTCTTTCTTTATAAAGATAACATTTTCAAACATAACTGTTAATAATACTCCTAATCTCTTAAAAAAACAAGTATTTAAATTATTTGGTGTCTGAGACACTAACTTAATATACCTTCTGGTTGTTCTTTTTTTCATTTAGGTATCACACTAGACGCAGGAAAACCAATACTCCCAAAGACCGATGAAATTACATTTGTCTTCATCATCGTGGAAAACGTTCTTTAGATTCATTCATTCATTCATTCATTTCTAACTAAATTTCTCTAGATAATTTGTAGAATCTAGAGCAGTGGTTCTCAACCTTCCCAATGCCGTGACCCTTTAATACAGTTTCTCATGTTGTGGTGACCCCCAACCATAAAGTTGGTGTCTCCGTTCCTAAGACCATCAAAAATATGTGTTTTCCGATGGTCTTAGGCGACCCCTGTGAAAGGTTGTCCTGATCCACAGGTTGAGAACCACTGATCTAGAGATTCTGATTTATATGCAAAATAGAAGTTTCATTCCCAAATATTGCTAGCTGAGATGAATTGGTATATGAACCACCAGAGGGCACTACTGTACAAGAATTCAGATTTACTATACTTTTTTGAAGGGGGGGGGGAGAAACCTGTGGGTGTGGACATGTGAGAGAATATGTTAACAATATGCAGCCAAAACAGAATAAAACTAAATAATAAACTTTATGAAAAATATCCTGAGGACCTTTGCTTCTTGTTACCTCCATTGAAAATTAATTTTGTATCCCTATAAAAATAATGAGCAGAGTTTCTATTCCAGAAACTTCTGTAAGATTGTCAGAATCAAAATGACAGAAAAACAAATGTACAGTATTAATGTAGCCTGCTATGGGCCACACATAGGATTTGGTTCTCACAGTGTAAAAGCTAATGCAAATTAAAAGAATAGAAAGAAAGTAGAAGTGCAGAAAAGAAAGAAAAGAAAATAGAAAAATAAGGATAAAAAATAAATAATTTGTTAACTTATTATCTCTTAAAATACAAATGATCTCTTTCCATATCCCATCCCTTATCTATATACAAATCCATAAAGCACCTCAAAAGTCCATTTTTGACAGTATTAACATCAGAATCCTTTTTTTTCAAAAAAAAACACCTTCAATATGTCCAATGTTAGAATATTTTGTTCCATTCTGTAATTCTACAGTCAAGTTCATGTCTTCTTGTCTTTTCATTATAATCTTTGAGTTCCCTCGTGTCCAGTTTTTAAAATCTCATTCTATTTTTTTTAATCAGTCATTTTTCCACAGGAAGAGGTCTTTATAATTTCAAAATATTATTTCAAATTCATCTGGACCCTTAGTCCATTTGTAACTTTCTAAAATCAAATTTTAATCACCCTTTCCCTGCTTATTCCAAAACAGTTTTTGTAAATTCTCAAAATTAGTAGTTAAAACTTTCTTTTGCTAAGGGTTGAAGGGAAACTCATTGCATGCTGTCAAAATTATCAATACAAAGATTTCTAATAGTTGAAAAGTTATTTGAGTCTTATCGTATCTTATTCCATGATTAATCAAACTATGGATAAATGAAAGTCAGATGAAAGACTGAAAAATACTTTATTGGAAGCACAGGAAACAATGTTATTAGCATTGTAGTTTTTAATAAGATAAGAATCGGATACCGGTATATTTTTGGAAAATATTCCACAAGGGTCAACACTGCTATATTGCTTTTATAGAACTGGCCTGCAAATTCTTACAGTGATTGTAAAACTATGGAAGCTTGAGATCAGCTATGCAGATTTATTTTGGAGGAATTAGGATGTTCAGCTTATGTTTATTTCTAAGCCCAACGTAATGTCAGCATATTATGAAAATATGAAATGCCACAAGTGCTGCCCCTTAAATATACAGGTAATTCTCGACTTATGATCACAATCGAGGCCAAAATTTCCATTGCTAAACAAAACATTTATTACGTAAATTTTGGCCCATTTTACAATATTTCTTGCCACAATTGTTAAGTGAATCACTGCAGTTGATAAATTAGTAACTTGGTTGTTGAGTAAATCTGGCTTCCCCACTGACTTTGTCAAAAGATCACATAACCCTGGGACATTGCAACAAACATAAATATGAGCCAGTTGCCAAACATCCGAATTTCAATCACATGACCACAGGGATGCTGCAACAGTCATAAATGTGAAAAATGGTCATAAGTCCCTTTTTTCAGAGCAGTTGTAATTTTGAACGGTCACTAAACTGTTATAAGTTGACTACCTGTACAGAAAATTGCAAGAAGTTGTTCATCCTTCAAATAACTCATGAAGTCCAGTGGCTATGCTCAGAAGGAGGAAGTGCCAGAAATCTGGTAGCAGGAGAAAACACAAAACTATTTCGGAGAAAGAAATGGTCTTACTTTCAAACACACTTTTCAGGATCTCGGAGTATGTGGAATACTCATCAAGACATCTGCTCCATTAAATTTGGTGCAGCTTGCTTTGGGGTAGACATCTATTTGTCATATGAAAGAAGGCTTTGCACAACTGTGGATCCCACTTCCACTTTCAACTACCCTTCCTATGTCCTGGCTTTGAGTGTGCATGTGATACTATACCAGAGCTGAACAACCTTCATGGATGTGTTGGGAGAAATGTCCTTCTGGGTTCGGCTCCAAGTGGGGAAAAAGACACTGGAGACATGGAGGCTGCTTGGAAAGATGGTTTTAATGGTGGACAGGACCACATGGCTTGAGTCCTGAACAGCAAAGGTGATCACATGCTTCAATGTTGGTGGAGAAGAGAAGAGAAGGGAAGAGAAGGACTGAAGAAGGGCTTGCAGGGATTTTTTATAATCTGTTCTGCCCCACCTATCTGTTTCCTGTTCCTGTGTAAGAAATGTATTCTGATTGGTTGCCAGACTCACATGGGCCCATGCAGGGGCAACCCTCTAGGCTGTTTTGAATTCAGGTTTGATTGAGTTCAGATGCCATGTGGTCAGTTGAGTAAAGGCTTATTATCCTGCCTTAATCCCATCACAGCTGAAGAGGAGAACTCTTTATTATGTAAAGTGGACTAGCTTGGCCTTCTTAATGGCCCATTGACAAAAGTGGGGATGGGCAGGAAGCTGTAGGAATTTAGTGTTTAAAATGTGTTTCTCCCTTTTTCACATCCAGGAAAATATAATATTCTGCCTTTTCAATATTTCCTAGGATATTTCATTTTTCTGGGAGAGGGCTAGGTGATAACTTCCTACAGATGACAAGGGAAAGAAAAGGGAAAAACCCCAAGTTGCCTTCTGAAAAGCACCTTTGGGACAGCCATGATCTGGATAACTGAGAATCTCCATAGACATTTACAATACCAGGAATATCCAAAGGGTAGAAGGAGCATTCTGATTAAAATGTCCCAGTTAGCAGTAATTTTACCTATAACATGAGTTCAAAGTTGACTTTTCCTGAGCAGTTTTAATATTTCTGAACTAAAAATTGGCTTGCGGCCAACTATTTTGACTTTCCAGTCAAGCTCATGAAGCTCATTTGAGGCTCGGATATTCTTGGAAGTAAAGGTAATGATAGAAATTGGGCTGAGCTTTTGCAGTATGTCAGATTCATTTTTTAGAAAAATTAAAAAGATAGAAAGTTGATGTGTATCCTTGTGGCCCTGACAGTCAGGTTGTAAATTCCGGAATTAACTCATAAATCATGGTGCACAAACCAAATACGGTGGTGCTTAAAAGCTTGTAAACCCCTTTGAATTTTCAAGATTTCTGTATAAATATTACCTAACACATGATCTGTTCTTCACATGAGTCCCAATTACTGTAAATAGATGCATCAACATCATCATCATAGTTCATTTCTGAGAACAGGTCACATTTAGATCATATTCAAAAAGGCTCACAAACTTTTAAACATTACTGTAGCGTGCTAAGCCAAAACAAAATGACCTACATGATCACACAGAATCATGTGAAAAGGGGCTCTGATTATAAGCGTGACTGAGCAAGAAGAGAGTGAGAAAAGAGTAAAGTACCTCTCAATGCAGCATCTGTTTTTCATTAAGCAAAAATATAGGGAGACGGTTATGTAACTTCTTACTTGACTGTCTCGAACGCCTAATTTGATAGCATGAAGTCTCAAAATAGCTTATATACTAAGCAACCTGTCAAAACACAAAAGATCATTACATAATCACTATAAGATGATCCTTGCATAACACCTGTGCCAACAGGGAAAAGCGAGCAAAGTCAGAAAAACAAAATGCTAAAGTCATGGATGTGGAATATCCATCACTCACAAGAAATACACTTTGCCAACCTCTTTCAGTCCAAAAGCTATTTGCATCCTCTTATACTAAACACAGGAACATGCTTTCGGGGAGGGGGGGGGAATTGTCAGCTAGGGGGAAAAAAACTATGGAAACCCCCCCCTAGCTCTTTAGTTCAGGTTTTCCTGGAAAACAAGTGAAACCTAAACCCATGCAGCTGGAGTTATTAAAAACATACTTCAATGGCAGAGGGTGTAATTGAATGCAGCAGAGGTTCCAAGAGCAGTCCCTGCTGAGAGGTAAGAAAGAATCCCCTCCAGAATTCTGAAGAATCTGCTGCTATTCAATGGTTGGGTTTTCTCATTGTGCTAAACCAGAATGTATTTACATGAGAATAGTCATTGCTTAAGTATACATACAATCATTAGCAGCATGTGTAAAACTTCCTGCAGTCCCTGCTGCATCTAACAGCTTCACTCCCCTTGTCCCTATTTGAATTGATGTGCAGTAAGTGATAAACCCTGCAGCAGATTGGTCAAAATAACTTTTAAACTCCTATGTATGTACCTGGGAGTCAATTGCACTGATTCACCCACATTTCCTTTTTAAGAAATCAAATATCAAATTGGATTCTGTCTTTTAGTAGGGGAAATAATATAGCCATCAAAGGAATTTTTTTTAGAATGCACCAAAATACTAGTTTTTCTCACATTAAATTATTACAAAGATAAATGAAACAAACAGTGGCCTTTCTTCATATATCAAAGTTCATACAAATAATGTAAAAGGCTTAGCAAATCTCCTTGTCAGTCCCATTTTCTGAAGCATATCTACAATTGTTTGCCATAATTTGCAAGAAGCTTAAACCTGATTTTCCTGTTTCTCAATTCAGAGAAAAGACTGTTTATTCTAAGAGGAGGACAAGATATAAATAAAATGAAATCACTTCTATGCTGTAATTAGCAACCAGGAAGAATTGGACATAGTAATGCAGTTCTGGATACAATTATACATTATTTGTGTGTCTGTATGGATTGTCTATTCATAGTTAGATAAAAATCAATCAACATAAACTCAGACCACTACATCCACAAGTACTATAGGCGGGTGTTATAATTCATCTGAACATACTATAGAGATTGTGCTACATTAACCCTGAAAAAGTAATAATAAATCCTAATAAGTAAACAAAATAAATAAATATAAGTAAATAAATAATAAAGATTACACAGGATGTGTAGGTTGTTCTTAGGCATGAAGTGCCAATTGCTACTATAGGCTGGTGTACCATAAACTACAATTTACATATTAGATTACTGAAATGTGTCCAGTGAAGGGCTGCTTTTCAAAATGATTTGTGAACAATAATTAGTTGAAGACCCATGTATGCATTTGTTTGAAATAGAATTGGCCACTTTTACTTTATCCAATTGTGCTTCAGCATTTACAACTGCACAAGTGCTTCATTATAGTTGAATTGGTAGCAGTAAATAGCTAATCTTGACTGAGCTACCCCGCAAAAAAAAAAAGAGTAAGCAGAATCAAATCTACTTAGTACAGTATTTGAACTGGCAACTGTTAGGTAATCTCAGAGCTCTAGGCTAGATTAAGAAGGCAAAAACAAACAAAACAAGCAAGCAAACAAAACAAAAATATCAGGGCAAAGATTTTCCATATTACCGCCAAGATCACATGGTTATGTGCGTGTCTCAGCTAGAGGAAATTTATTTTATTTTCTCATGGCGAAGTACAGCTCTTCCCCCCTGTCTTTCACATTAGTATCATTGATTAGTCTGATAAGATCAGAACTGCAAAATCCTAATGCAAAATAAAGGGAGAAAAAAAATCAGCAAAACCCAACACTTTCCAAAGTTTCTTGAAGTTTCCATTTGCTAAATATTTCAGCTACTTACATGATTTATATTCCCTTCTAGATGGAAAAGTCCCTGAAAAGACCAAAAAACAACCCCTCTTAGGTCTATCTATGGTTTTTTTTAGTTGCTACTACTGTAATCTATTTCTAAAATCAGTGAATTCTCAAGGTGAGCAGGAGTTTTTCTTCCTTCTAACTTACCCAACTTCACTGTAATATTTTAAATTAGCACAAAAACTAATTCGAAACTGCATGGGTGCCATTATATAAAACTTGGATCTCAAGAACTATGTTGGCTCATATGGGGAGGGAGTGGCGTGTAATACACATCCTGAATTCTCAGAATTGCTCAATTTCTGTCTGAATTCTTAGAATTACTACACTTTAAAAAAAATAAGAACTTTCCATCTAGTTGTCAGATATGCATAAAATCCTTATACTAAAGTGAATATAAAAATAACTCATTAATTTCCCCCAATATCAGAGTTTAGATTTTAATTTGGGATGTTTCAATTGATTTTTCCATATTGTTCATATTTAGCATTATTTCCATATGTAAATAAATGAAGATGATATTTAAGATCCACGTCATTTGCACAACTGTTAGCCAAAGTTTCTTTCAACTTCATAACAAAATATGTAAATTAAATGTCTAGTATCACTCCAAGAATTCTCATAATTTACAGGTAGTCTTTCTCTCCCTGAAGTAACTTTAATTGGATCTGCAAGTATCAATCACCTGTTTGAGAAAACTGAAGGGAATCTCAACCCTGGTTTTGAGAAAACCTTAAATCTGACAATTAGTAGTCATGCTATTTATGGGTATGATTAGCAAAATAATGTCATCCCACACTTCCTTTTTAGAAGGCATTGAACCAGCTTCAACAAACACTGCATAAACTGTTCCAGTACCCATGCTTCCTCCATCTCAGCACAGTTAAAGAATTTAGTGCTAACACAGATATTGTTTGTAGATAGTCCTAGCTTAAATTCCATGCACTGTTGCTCAACAGGATTTAGATAAGGTAATTGGAATGTACTCATTAAATTACAAAGTGGACTTATGATCAAAGTAGGAAATATAAAAGGCATATTTGCTTTCAACATTCATTTTTTAAAAAAAGTAAATAACAGCTGTTAGAATAACAATTGAATAAGAACACGAGAGTTTAATATTTTCCTCCCCTGCTTCAGGTAAAAATTATTCATCTGGAGTTTTGTTTTAAAAAATGAAGAGTGGATTCCCCTGACTATGTTTCCTTCCACTCCTGCCAATGTCACCTGCTGGCAGGAAAATATCTATCAACCACTCTCCTTAATGTGAGATGGGATGGAGCTAGATTGCAAGGTCTGAACTGAATCAGGCTTATATTAAGATATGTGTATATAAAATTGTTGACTACATATTTAGCATAATGCTAATTAAAGCTTGTAGACACCACTTAGTTTAGGAAAATTCAAGTAAATAAAGGAAACTGAATAAGAACCACTGCTAACTGAATGCAAAGAATTTGATGCCAGTGATATTAACTCATACCAATGGAACAGAAGGTCTTTATTGTGTTGAAGAGTTCATAACAATACAGGAAGACAGATCAGATTCAGAAGGTTTGAGAAAGGCATTAAAATTGTAATGCTGCACAAAACTGGATCACGTTTACACACCTGACACAATTTCAGTATATCAAAGCATCAAGAACTGGATTTTCCAGTAGTTATTTATGTTGGAGTAACACTGTTTTTCTCTATCTTTAAACACTTGGGAAGGAGAAATCATAACACAAATTCTATTGCCATTATGTCCTTTAAATATTGCTTAACCCTGTAATTGGTCTAACATAATTTTGTGGCAAAATGATCCATCCAACATTATGATGCATTATAATTCTATAATTAAATACGAGGAATTGCAACTCTCTTAAAACTTTGAGTAAAATATGGCTTGCCATCTTAAAACAATCCTTTGGGAATCCTTTTGTAACACTATAATGAGATTTGCTCTGTAATTGGCTTAATATGGCCCGGGTGTAGGCTGGTGACTGGGGCATTCTTGACATACCGGTATTATCTGGGATTCCTTTGGCTGGTATTTCCTAATGTCCTCTGCCACTTGTGGGTGGGATCTTTGTCCTTCCTGGCTCATGTATGTGACCAGAGAGGAGATTACCTGGATCCAAGTGTCAACCCTGAAGTGATCATGGCTGAGGCCATCTTGGAGACTTCAGGGCTGCCATACAACAAAGGGAGGGGGGAATAGTTGGGGGGAATAGTTAGAGGGAGTTTGTAGCCAAAACAATAAAACTTTCCTGTGGGAACCCAAGGACATTTCCACAGGTAGCTGGCCAGAGAAGGAGTGAAGTAACCAAGCAACCAGCCAGCTCCTAGATTGGACAGCGTGACCAGTGACTTGGGGAAAAGGGGAAAACTTTTACTTTTAATTAGGTGAAAGCTGTAGGAACTTTTAGAGTCGGCTTTCACCAGTCGTGCCAATATGTTCTACCCAATAAAACTGTTCTTTGAGGAGTTCTAATTTCTATGGGTGCATTCCTTGGAACGCTGACATCAAGTAGTCAATACCTTAGATAAAGGTAAAGGTTCCTGTTGTGGCCCAGCAGTGGCTGGCTGAGCTGTTGGTGGACTCTGACAGCGATGACCATTATGGGACTGCTCTGGAGGATGAGGAAGACTCTGGAGGGTGTTTGGAGTCAGAGCAGGGACTAGAGAGGCCTGTTGGCCACCAGGTGGCATCTGAGTCAGGGAGCAATGAGGAGGAACAAAGTCCCTGATGTGCGTATGCATAGAGCTGAGAGAAGGGAGCAGCTGTGGAGAAAACGTCATAGAAGGAAATAGGGACAGCTGGCTACCATTGTGGCACCTCCCAAAGAGGGGAGCGACGGGAGAAGAATCTTTGCAGGAAACAACAGTCCATTTTACTAGCCATTGAGAAAGCATTCCGTAAGTCTAATCTTGGTTTCTTGAAGATAGTGTTCTAGGCTCCTAGCCAAGGGGTGGTTTTCTCTGTAATTAGTCGTGGCAGACAGCCAAGCCTGTGTCTGCATATTAGAATCACGGGACAGAACAGTTCCCCTCGCACATATGTGCTAGTCGTTCCTGACTCTAGGGGGCAATGCTCATCTCAGTTTCAAAGCCAAAGAGCCAGTGTTGTCTGAAGACTTCTCCATGGTCATGTGGCCGGCATAACTACGTAAATGCCGAAGGCACACAGAACTCAGTTACCTTTCCACCAAAGGTGGTTCTTATTTTTCTACTTGCATTTTTACATGCTTTCAAACTCCTAGGTTGGCAGAAGCTGGGACAAGTAACAGGAACTCAGTTATGTGGCACTAGGGATTCAAACTGCCGAACTGCCAACCTTTCTGATCGACAAGTTCAGCGTCTTAGCCACTGAGCCACGTCAATACCTTACAGTACTGCAAAAGGGTACTGTCAGCACCTTAAAAGAGGGTGAGATGTGCCTCCTCCTTAGGTGGTCTTCTTTGGACATAGAGCTATTAACTAACTACTGCCCTGTTTCCAATATTCCCTTTTTAGAAATGATAGAGGTAGGGGACCAAGAATGAAGCACCCTAGAGGAAATGGATTTTATGAAGTATTTCAGTCATGTTTCAGGCTCGGTCATGGGACAGAGAGGCACTAGACACTCTAGATTACCTTTGTCAGGATCTGGACTTCTCACTGACCTTCAAGTATACGTTTGACCTAGACAGGGAGAAAGATCAGGGCTTTGAAGTTCTTGCTATATCTCATCCTCATGCTATTGTCACTACCCATTTTGGCTACCATAATATGCTGTACTTCAAGTATATTTAAGGACCACTCAAAAGCTGCAAATAATCCAGCATGCAACAGCCTGTGTGCTCACTCATTCTTGGCATTGGGATTGGGAGCACATGACAGCCATGCACTGGCTTCCAGTAACCGTCCAGGTACAATGTAAAGTGCTGCTTTTAATCTATAAAGTCCTCTATGGCTTAGCACCAGGTTACTTTCAGAATCACATTCTCTAACTAGAATTGGCCCAATAAATTGAATGGGGGTGGTGGTGTAGAAATAACTTGTGTTCCCTTTTAGATGAGGGTGACTAAAACCAGGAAGTGAGTGCTGCTTCTCAGTGGCATTTTTGGCTCTTTGAAGCTTTCCAGCTGAAATTAAGACCAGTTCCCACCATTGCTCCTTCTGTAGTTTAAAACAGAACTGTTGTGTAGAACATTTCTTACTGATAACCATTTATTTTACAGTTTTTCCTATGTTTTATTTTAATTATGGTGTTTTGATTTTATATGTGTGTAAAATCTGTGAATGAGAGCATGTTGGTGTAGTGATAAAGGCATCAAGCTACAAACCATGAACTCTAGTTGCACCTAAAGCTTGATTTAGAGTTGCCTGCAACTGTGAGTACATGCTGTCACATATCTATGGTGTGAAGGGGTTCATGAATAGGTGCAGGATGCAGATGGATGCAGATGGATTGATGCATAGATGTCCCAAATCCCAACTGTGAATTGTGCGTGTGGATTGATTCAACTTTGTTTTGTGCTTTGCTGTTTGAGCGACCCCACTAACTAGAACAAACATTCACAAACGTATAAATGAAACTGCTATGCAACTGTCTCCAAATTACACATGCAATGACGGAAAAATCTAATCCAGGTTTTAGGCACAAAGCCAGGTGAATCACTATAGAACACTCACTTTCTCTCAGCTCTAGAAAGAAAGCAATGATAAACTTTTGAAAACCTTGCAAAAAAAAAAACTGAAGGGAATTGTCCAGGCAGCCTCTGAAAATTGGACACAATTGAATGGCAGAAAAAAAATCTTTCAAGCATTTGAAGTCCTTAATTGGACTGCAACTGGATATAAATGTAATAAATAATAAACATCTGCAACAGGTAGCTAAAAATATTTATTTCAGCAAAGTCAAAGGAAGGATTCTAAGAAATAAATATGTAAGAGCAAACATAAATCTGCATCCTAAATATTTACTAAGATGCTCACATGTACAAATACTCAATAAAGACAAGTTAATCTTACCAAATATTACTGTTTTTTTCAGGATAAAGCAGAAGGAATAATTAAAAGCCAAACAATCTCACACTAGAGAATTTAAATACAATCACTTCTAACAGGCATATAGAAATTCAAATTCACAACAAATTTTCAGAATAGTTCAAAGAATTACTGGGAAATATTTTTAAAGTACAGTTTATTTATTTAGAAAATATACAGCTTGCCCTCTTAGTAACCATTCTTACATCAAAGGATAAAAATAAAATATAAATATAATTGAAAACATTAGTAAAATTATTGGAGACAAAAATATAAATATAGCAGCCAATAAAACTAAATGTTTACCACAAAAAGTGTATCTAAATAAACAAGTATTTGATGTTCATTTAAAAGAGCCACAGACCCGGATCTGGTAAGCCTCAAGTGGCAATTTCCTCCAAGAACCATGAATTCATGACAACCACACAACTGTTGATGTGTGCCAGATCATAAAAACTAGTATGCTGTTTACACAAAGTGAGATTCCTGTAAGTATCTGCAGCGCAACTTACAAAGGTCCTTAAATGTTCAATGCTAATCATACACTATAATCAGCCCTACTGAAGACTGTAATTTTTCTTTAAACAAGGCAGAGAATTACCCCCAATTTCCCCCCAAACAAAATGTTATATAGTGCAGTTTCCATATGATTAGTGGTACATTGCTTCTTATAGATCTAAATCCAAAAATCACACTAATGCTAATTAAAGCCATTGTGGACATCAGTTTATTACCGTAGTCTAAGACAAAAAGATTAATGTATAATAATGAGCTAAAATAAGTTATGTGTAAATGTGTAGATATGCCCTAGTCCTGGTATTGCCAATATGAAATCAGTGTGCTTAAGTGCTGTACCCACCAGGCTCTCTGCCCCATCAGACTTTTTTAAAATATATATTTAGAAAAAAAATCTTCATAAAAAAAAAAGAATTGTCATGTTTTGGCTTCATAGTTATTTTTAAACATGCCTCTGGTTCTAAATGGCAACAGAAGCATTCTTAGAAAATGATGGGTCAGTGAAACTACTACTAAAAAAAAAACCCTTTCAGGTGCTGTATTTCCAACCATTTTAGCTTAGCCTATTACACAAACTAACTCATGTGGTCAATTTATCTTTCAGTATGTCATGCAAACCCATAACTGAATAAACCACTATCAGGTTAACCGTGGCTAAGAGTATTATGTAAATACTCTTTTATTATGTTTAGAGTAGAGGTTCGTTATTGTTTCCTATAACGGCCTTAAATCATTTTCAGAACAAAATAGTTTTGGTCAGAAATATTAGGCAACACAACATTAATCAATCTTGGTCATCATCACCCAAGCCTATTATTTTGAGTTATATAGTTGATCCATTGCGTTCACGAGGATTTACTTGTACTGAGTAATCCAACACACAGGGGACATTTTAAATGCTGCCCATTTCAATCCCTTATCATAATAACAATATGCATTCACCCCATTCCTTCTTCTATGGTCAAGCATAGCCAGGATCTCCAGTCAGCATCGAATTCAATCCTGAAAAAGCCCACTGCACAGCTACACCTCAGCCTAAACCAGGGGTGTCCAAACTTGGGAACTTTAAGACTTGTGGACTTCAACTCCCAGAATTCCCCAGCCAGCCGGGGTGGGGAATTCTGGGAGTTGAAGTCCACAAGTCTTAAAGTTCCCAAGTTTGGACACCCCTGGCCTAAACGTTGGGTTACTGGAAACATGCATGGACACGTTAAATTTTCGGTTCCACGAACCTTCAAGGCTATTTCAGGCCTGATATTTTGTTTAGAAGCAACGCATGGTCACATTGTACTAATTTTAGGTGGTCCGGAAGCGGCTGAGGATGTAGGCAGTAAACCGCTCCCAGGCACTGACCGGAGGGCAGCACCGTATAAGTCAAGAGCCTGGTCCGCCCTTCGCCCCTCTTGTGCCCACCCCAGAAGCGGCACCACACGCCCTTCTCACGTTCTCTATCCCGGAGGAATAAGCCTCACGGATCCCGAGCGAGCCTTCCTCGGCAGCCCCGTAAAGCAGCAGCGGGAGCCGTGCGCGCCCTCAGCAGCGTCGCTCCGTAAACGAAGCTCGGCGAAGGCTGCTTTCCATGTTTTCCGGAGACGGAGACGCCCGGGGTCAGGACGATCGCCGCTTGTTTGTGCCCGCGGCCCGGCTCCCCCCCCCGCCCCCACTCGCCGGGCGAAGAAAGAGGTGGGGGGGGAGGAAGTCAGCGAGGAAGGAAAGGAGGAGCGGCTGCAACACGGCAGCTCCATTTCAAGCGGAGGCGCGGGAGCCGGCGGTCACGTGACGCGATTCCTGGAAAGTTCTTGGAAAGCGGCCTTTGCCTTTTTAACCGTTCCGCCTGTAAAAACGCAAAGCAAAATAACCGCTGTGAGGGGGGAAAAACACGGCCGGACACCGGGCGAGGCACCCCGAAGCTTCCTCGAGATCGTTTGCAATGTGTCCGCCGGGGGGGGGGGGTGTTAAGGGAGGGGGGAGCGCTCCACATACTATAAGCACGAGAAACCTGCTCTCTCTCTCTCTTCCCCCCCCCCCCACACCTCCGCACCGACCAGTAGCTGCCTCAGCCTATCTTGAAACGGCACGGGAGGAAAGACGCTCGCCTCGCCATTATTAATCCCAGTCATGACATGCAACCGCGTCGCCCCACTTTCGGAGTTGTTTCGGTATCGGCGCGCACCAGGCAGCGAATCTCGCCTGCCGGCCGCGGCTCCTCGCTCCTGTTTACTTGGCGTCCACGCGTCACATGAGTATTTCCTGCCCAGGGTTGTAGGAGAAGCTCTTGCAGAGGATAACCTGAGCTGGCCGGTCCGGCGGCCACTCGCCCGGCCTCTCTCGCAGCTGATGCCGCGGGGCTCTTTCTCTTTTGCTCTCTCTCTTTGAAACAAAAGCCCTGCTGGCGAGCCTCCCAACGGCCTCTCCGTTTAAAAAGCGCCGCGTTACAGAGATCAAGCATCCCGCCCTCCTGGGTTTTGCCGCGTTTGCTTGGCGAGGCCGGAGGTAAGAGTTTGGCCGAGCGCACAAGACTCTTCGCCCCACCGATTATTTCCTAGACAGCAGCCAGACTCTGTGTGCAAAGGAAGGGAGGAGAAAGGCGTGCGCCTTGGAAGCAGCCGGTAAGCCATCCTCGAAATCCCCGGCCAGGTGGCGGCTGGGTGAGGCGCTTTCCCGCCGGGTGCCGCTGCTCCTCGTGTGCAATGGGGAAGTCAGGACAATAGGAAGGAGGCAGAGAAAAGCGGACGCCCCTCGCCCATCCCAGCAACGAACGGATCGCCTCTCGGAGGGATGCTTCGTAAGTGAAGATTCGGAGCGGCGGATTTCGACGGAAGCTCTCGCCGGGCCCTGGTTCTCCTCAGAGCTGCAGGTCCCTCCGGGCGGCGGTCAGATGGGCTGGGGCAGCCGCCGGGAGCTCTGGTAAGGGCCCGGCGCTCCTTGCTTTCCCCCCTCACGCCCGCGGTCTCTGCCCCAAATGACCCTGCGCTCGGCCGAATCCTCGGATGGCACCGACAGGGCTGGGCCCCAGTGGGAAGCTGGAGGAGCTTCGGCGGAACCTGCTGAAGGGGACCGCCTGGACTCTGCCATGAGGGAGCTGAGATGCGCGGGTAAGGCAAGCGTGGGGGACGGGGGGAGTGGGGACCCGGGGTTAGATTGAGCCGTGGTGGTGGTGGGGGAATAGCTTGTCCCGTCCCTGCATGCAGGGTTCGTAGGAACTGGAGTGATTCTGTTGTGAAGCATCCCCAGCGTGATGGGATTGTGAGGTGAAAAAAAGGCTCCCGCCATTAAGCCCTTGAGAAGTGGAGCCCCGAAAACCGACGCCCCGCAGAATCTATAAGGACAAGGCTGCAGACACCACTCCAAAGGATCACACTGCGAGGGTGGAAAGATGACGGGTTGAGCCCAAATTATTCCGCAAACCTAATGTGTTTACCTCCCTGGAAACCTCTGCAGGGTTAAGTTAGGTACTTTTCTACAGGTTGTTCCATGATGCAACTTTTAAGTCAGTCGTTCCTTTTTTGCGTTTGAAAACTGCGGTGGATTTTCAACTTTTCTTTAATGGTCATTCCGAGTTTAAGTAACTCTCAGGAAGCAAGCTGAGAATCCTCTATGATGGGATACAATAATAGCTTAAGGTTTTGGGAATAAGAAGGAAGGAACAAGTCCTGCTGTTTCTCAGACCTGAATGTTGGAGCACCCTGCTGCAACTTCAATTCGTCTTGGATTTCCACATTTTAGATTAGCCAACACAATTAGGTGTTCGTTATGGGAGACATTGTATAATCCTGAACTTGTTCTCCCACTAGTAGTAACATCTCAGAATTAAGAGACTAGTAAAATGCTGGGCAGAACTGGGAGTAAATCTAGAGTTACATAAGACTTCTAGGAAAACATTTCTGTGTTAATAAAAACAGGTCAATTTGTTTAGAATAGCGAGTAGAAATTTTAGTAAGAATTCTTTGTAAAATCTTTTCGCTTTATTCACTCTAAACTTTTAATTTTAATTTTTATATTACACTTTTTATTGGAGATGTCACTATTTTACTACATTTTTCCTATTTGATCTTGTATTTAGTTCTGAGAAAAAATTGGATACACTGCAAAGGTTATTACTTTTAGCTATTACTGCTGTATTATAGACAGCAAAAAATGATTCTAATCCTGCCAGGAGATCCTAGGAGTTGTATTTTAATGCATGTGGGGACAACCATTTTGGACAGGCTACTTCAGTTATTACATGAAAGGTTTTTTCTCTTATTTTTTAGGGTTAAGACAAAGTGTTGATTTTAGGTTCTTTGGGATCTAAAATTTGCCTTGTTCTAATATTTCACATATCTGCACTGTATTTGATGACTGAAGTGTTATGGGGTTGGGGTTTGTTCGTTCGATTGTTTGTTTAGCAGAACTGTTAATAAAAATAAGTCTACTGAAAAATGGGCAGTCTTAAATCCTGTTGATATTGTATTTGTACAACACTTTTGCAATACAACTCTAAGTACGTATATTGGTTCAGAAATCAACCCTATGAAGTGTAATGGTATTTATTGTTAAATATGTCAAATTCTGTTTGCAAGGTATCTTTTCTGGCCTTGTGGGGCTCGTATTCATGTTTCACAATGCAGAATAAAAATGAGAAACTGCATTAGTTATTCAAGGACACCTAGGAAGTAGTATTAGAATGTTAAGTGATTTGAATCATTGGGGTTTCATGCATTGATTATGTTGATTTTTATCAAAACTCTCCAGTGCAGATAGTTATTGACGCTGGACTGTCCTTTGCTTCCAGTAGTATTCTGTCTAAAATATGCTGAAGATTCTTAACAAATTTTGCTTTCTCTTCTATTAGGATGGTATTGGGGAAGCATGAGTGTGGCAGAAGCAAAGGAAAGATTACAAGATACATCTGAAGGGACTTTCTTGATCAGAGACAGCTCTCATTCAGAGTATTTACTTACTATTTCAGTTAAAACCTCGGTAGGTCCTACCAACTTACGAATAGAATTTCAAGGTGGTAAATTCCGTCTGGATTCTGTTATCTGCATCCGATCAAGGCTCCAGCAATTTGACAGTGTGGTTCATCTAATTGAATATTATGTCCTTATGTGCAAGGACAGAAGAATGGTCTCTGAAATACCTTCCAATGGAACAGTCCATCTTTATTTAAATAAACCTCTCTATCATTCAACACTGTCCCTACAGCATCAGTGTAGAATAGTAATAAACAGACACACAAGTAAAATCCAGGAACTTCCGTTACCAACAAGATTGAAGGAATTCTTAAAGGAATATCGATATCGGGTATAAGAATCTACTCAGCCGCATTTTTAAGAAAACAGGTCCTGAATACAATTTGTGAGAAATCAAAATCTTCAGCTGCATGAACGTATTGTATAGGTCATTGTGAAAATGGTATGTTATTGTGTATGTTTGTAGATTTGAGTAGAGGACTTGGATTTAGTTTTCCACTATTAAAACTTTGGTGCTCAGTAAGCTCCCTGATGCTATTAGAATTACAAGCGGAGGGAAAATATGTTTCAGTGGGAACAAGTGCCTACAAGACAATGGTTCATTGCTCTTTAATACCTATGCACTCACTTTGTTCTTAAAATACATGAGGCAGTTAGGTAAGGTTCTCTTACAGAAAGTCATTTTATAAAATATTACTAAATCCCAATCCAAATGATGTGGCTGCCCTTCAAAATAACTTCTGAATAATGTGGACCAGTCAGTGATACCATAGATACCTTAAAATAACCAATGGCCCTCTTTCTGAGAGTGTATTGCATTTATCAGTATTTTGAAAGATTAAGAAAAATTTTCCGATTCCTAGTGACCATTTACAGTTGAATGCTCCCCTCATATCAGAAGGGCTAAGATAGGGTAGGCATCTGAATTTCAGCAGCAAATGACTAATAACTCTGCAATTAGGTTACTGTAAACCTTTTATGAAGTTACAAAGGGAACATACATTTTGGGCAATAAATTTCCAGCTAGCATAAAAGACTGGCTGGAGAGATTCACTGTCTGAGATTATATCAGTCTAAGGCTCCTGATTATGTATTTTGCACATTCTTAATTATAATTTACATATTAATAAATAGTAAGCTTTTATTTCCTAATATTATAGCACTCGAGTGTTTTTTATTAAAAACCTATGTAGCAGTTCTTCCTGATTATGAATACATGAAACCTTTTTTTAGGGGTGGGGTGCCTTCAAGTCCATGTGACTCTTTGCAACTATCTAGTCAAGTCTTGCAGTTTTCTTGGCAAAGTTTTTGGAAAATGGTTTGTTATGATTTTCTGATTTCTAGCCTGATGCCTTAACCTCTACATTATACTGGTGCTCTTACGAAAGCTATAGAGCAAATTTATCCATTTTACTCAGATTGTAAGCTTAGCATTATAGCAAAGTTCTATTTGAACAGTCAAAATGGGATTAAATTTCTAGGTAAAATATAAGGCAGTCAATCACACATGAACTCTGATCACTCTGGGGAGCTACAACAGTCTCCTTCATACACTTAGCTCCCAAAGCTTCACAAGCTCCACCCAAGCTTTCAGTATAGTCTCCACAAAGCCTCCCTAAATGGTAACTTTAATCTGAGAGAAAGGGAAGTATGATATACATGGGAGTAACCATGTCAGGCCAGAAACAGCGGGTGGGGGGTGAGACAGGTGGAATCAATCATTCCTAATTTAAGGCAAGGTAATTAAAATCTTATTCCAAAGTAGGGCTGAAAAAACAAAGGTCATATTATTACTCTTATAGGGACTCAGTTAATATAGTACTTTGGGGTAATGTACCACTATCTTTTTCTAGATCCATAATATCAGTAACACACCTCCCTTGAATGAGGCTTTATAAATATCTAGATTGCAGTCTTGCAGTTGTTTTCAACCAAAACAATAGCAAATATGACTAACTTCTACAATGTGGAATTTTATTAGTGTTCTTATTTCCTTGAAATGCAAGTAATTTTGCCTTTAAAAAAAACTATTCAAGCCTGTAACTGTCTGATTTCAGACTGTACTCAGTAAATCAAATTGTAGTGCCCTTATACTCACAATGCATTTTTGTGTTCAAATGGACTTTTCAGAATTATACTAATTATACTAGCAATATTTTTCTATGTCATTTCCAGAAGAGAAAAAATATATGGCACCAAGTGTATTCATACAGACATTTTAGCAGTTAAGTTTGATAAGTT
Source organism: Natrix helvetica (assembly GCF_964273705.1). Classification (NCBI taxonomy): domain Eukaryota; kingdom Metazoa; phylum Chordata; class Lepidosauria; order Squamata; family Natricidae; genus Natrix; species Natrix helvetica. The sequence goes on along the minus strand of NC_138553.1, from coordinate 37,558,187 downwards.
TAGTGAGAGCTAATAAAGTAGCTCTAAAATTCCTCTCATACACATCGCTTCAACACTTTTTTAATACTGTTTAAACTAATAATGTCGACAACGTTTTATGCTTAATCCCATATAATTATGCATCATGCAAAAAAGGATTTCATTTGTTTTGTCCTGAAGGACTTGAATTTTAATAATATGGTTAAGGAAGAAAAATAGCCACTTTCTTTACTTTTTAAATACCACTACATAAGTTCTCAACAGTTGGTGGATGCAGTTATAGAAACTTTTGGAAGTTTAATTTTAAAGTTGGTCTTTATTCTGTTTATTCAAATAAGGGGGGAAAACCCATCTGGGGATGCAAAGAGCCAGGTGCACATTAGGAGCTAAATTTAGACAGAGATACACTGATATTCATGTCTAGAAACTGAGGCCATGCTCACATGATTACTTGCAAAACTATCTTGTGTAGATATATTTGTTGCTGTGGGAACAACAAAAATGGAGGTATGCAACATTATTGATGATATGTTTCTTTACATCCACTTTATTCTCATTGCTGTTTTGTATATTCAGAATAAATATGCTAAAATTATTCCACATGTTGCTGCACATTATATTTTGCTTGTAGGTCGATGTGGTTGGAGAATTAAGATGTCATAACAATGAATGTGGGACCAATTTTTCACCCTTTTTTCTCTCATACCTAAAAGAATCCAAATAAAATAAATTAGTCCATTTTGAGAACGAAAGACAGGCGGAAGTTGAGAGATGAAGTAAACTATAGCAGACATGTCGTCTCTGAACCACCCACCTAACATTTTGATTTGGTTCAATGAACTGCAGTGGAATTCTGGGAACAGCAAATGGGATGCTGGCATATTGCAACTGGCCTCAGATTGCCCATTGATATAGCAATGTATATTTCATTGTTGCAAAGTCTCCTGTTCCTAATCTTTTGAACTGCATGTTGAATTAGAAGTGGAAGAATATACCACCTCATATTCTTCCTTGATTTCTATAATGCTAGGATGAGATATTTTCTAGTCTTATTTTGATAATAGTGACTCAAAGGTACTGTGATAACTCCAGCACGTGGGGCTGACTGTCATGCCATGCTAATCAAGTGATTGCTTTTGGTGTACTATAATGTGTACCCCTGCTCAATATGTAGATTAGACTGTTGTGGCTGATTAAATAGTGTTTTAAAATATTCTGGCTTAGTATTTGTGTGAACTATCTAAGATTATTTCCATACTAGCTTGGTGTCATCCCAGCTTACGTTGAAAATTAACTATCTTTATTTTACTACCATTGAGAAAATCTATTGAAAGGTGTTGGATAAATTAGATATCTTTCTAAAGAGTCAATGGGCTTCACTTTTTTGTCACCTTTGGCCTGAAATTGTGAATGGAAGTCAATTGCAATTTAAACTTAGCTCTAACAGAATATGCTGGTGTGCATAGTTTTTGTAAATTATGCACCAACGTAATTTAGCTTATGTTATAATAGAAAGAATACAGGAACTCAGAAAACATGCTTAATACTGTAATTCTTTTATCAAATCAAAAGCATCTGAAACATTAAAAATGATGACTATTCAATATTTGGCATTCCCTATAGTTAAACTATTTTTTGATAATACAGGTGAAACTCAAAAAATTAGAATATTGTGCAAAAGTTCATTTATTTCAGTAATGCAACTTAAAATGTGAAACTAATATATGAGATAAGACTCATTACATGCAAAGCAAGATAGTTCAAGCCGTGATTTGTCATAATTGTGATGATTATGGCTTACAGCTAATGAAAACCCCAAATCCACAACTCAGAAAATCAGAATATTACATGCAATCAATAAAACAAGGATTGTACATAGAACAATATCTGAAAAGTATAAGCATGCATATATACTCAGTACTTGGTTTGGGCCCCTTTTGCAGTAATTACTGCCTCAATGCTGCGTGGCATGGAAGCTATCAGCCTGTGGCACTGCTGAGGTGTTATGGAAGACCAGGATGTTTCAATAGCGGCCTTCAGCTCTTCTGCATTGTTCGGTCTCCTGTCTCTCATCTTTCTCTTGGCAATGCCCCATAGATTCTCTATGGGGTTCAGGTCAGGCGAGTTTGCTGGCCAATCAAGCACAGTTATCCCACGGTCATTGAACCAGCTTTTGGTGCTTTTGGCAGTGGGCAGGTGCCAAGTCCTGCTGGAAAATGAAGTCAGCATCCCCATAAAGCTCGTCTGCGGAAGGAAGCATGAAGTGCTCCAAAATCTCCTGGTAGACGGCTGCATTGACCTTGGACTTAATTAAGCACAGTGGACCAACACCAGCAGATGACATGGCTCCCTAAATCAACACAGACTGTGGAAACTTCACACTGGACTTCAAGCATCTTGCAGTGTGGGCCTCTCCATTCTTCTTCCATACTCTGGGTCCTTGGTTTCCAAATGAGATGGAAAAGTTGCTCTCATCAGAAAAGAGGACTTTGGACCACTGAGCAACAAGCCAGGTCTGTTTTTCTTTAGCCCAGGTAAGACGCTTCTGACGTTTGTTGTTCAGGAGCGGCTTGACGAGGAATATGACAATTGAAGCCCATTTGTCTTCAAAGGATCCATTTGTGTGTGGTGGCTCTTGATGCACTAACTCCAGCCTCAGTCCACTCCTCGTGAAAGTTCCCAACACTTTTGAATGGCCTTTTCCTGACAATCCTCTCCAGGCTGCGGTCATCCCTGCTGCTTGTGCACCTTTTTCTTCCACACTTTTCCCTTCCACATAACTTTCTATTAATGTGCTTTGATACAGCACTTTGGGAACATCCAACTTCTTTGCAATTACCTTTTGAGGCTTTCCCTCCTTATGGAGGGTGTCAATGATGGTTTTCTGCACAACTGTTAGGTCAGCAGTCTTTCCCATGGTTGTGATTCCTACTGAACCAGACTGAGAGACCATTTAAAGGCTCAGGAACCCTTTGCAGGTGTTATGGCTTAATTAGCTGATTAGAGTGGGACACTTTGAGCCTAGAATATTGCACCTTTTCACAATATTCTAATTTTCTGAAATTGTGGATTTGGGGTTTTCATGAGCTGTAAGCCATAATCATCACAATTATGACAAATCACGGCTTGAACTATCTTGCTTTGCATGTAATGAGTCTATCTCATATTAGTTTCACCTTTTAAGTTGCATTACTGAAATAAATGAACTTTTGCACGATATTCTAATTTTTCGAGTTTCACCTATAGATTAGTTACAGTAGACTTTTCCTCCAACTTGAGGGAACAACTCTAAATATGTATTGAATGAAGCAAATATAATTCACTGCCATAAAATATATTTCCATACAATGTATATAAAATAAATCTATAAATGCTTTCATGTATTACACTAAAATATGATTTTTTAATTATGGTCATTATGATTTTAAAAAAACATAATTTATCTTGTGACTCAGTGTGACATTGAATTCAGTCTCTCTTATTTAAATTCTAAGATATTCAGTAAATATCCATTATTATTATTATTAACTACATTAAAAGTGTCCTGAAACTTATTATATTTCAGTGTAGGAAGCAATATATCTTATTGTTCAATCAACTTTTACATATTTCAGGTTATGCATTAATACTGATGATTAATTATTTCAATTATTGCTGTACTTCTTGTGAAAAATGGTTTTAGCCTGATCTGTTATATAAAGTACCATATTAAAACACTTTGATACAAAGTTGAGAGATATAATGTATTTTTAGTAACTTAGCAGAGAAACAGCAGTTTGCTACTAAGTCTAATTTTGGTTCTTTCTTCTCCAGAGAATAAAAATGTACTCTTATTTTATTGTAACCAAAACATACATTAAGTACTTCCATATTGGTAGACCCTAAAATTATTTTCAGGTGTATACATTTTAATTTATTTATTTAAGAAATGTATAAGGCCAGAAATGTACATGTTTTGAAATATAGGTATACTTTATATTTTTTAATTATAGATTACTTATGCTGACATTTACATAAAATGTTTTTCTATATATATTTATATATACATACACACAAACACACACACACGCACATACATATATGTAATCTCCTATCTAATAATGAACCGTGTGCAGGTTTTCTGTATTTTATATAGAAACCTGCATCTAAAGAGACCGATTTCAATAGTACTTCTATCTACAAGAGTTGTTTTCACTAAAGTAAAGTAACAAAATGCAGTGCAGATGGCAGCAAATGTATCAGTATTCAACAGAAGATAAGCATACTCAGAGAATGTAGCATCTGATAATAATTCACACATGACTTTTGACACAATAGGCAAACCCTGTTCTGAGTTAATATAGGAAATGGCATTTCTAGGAGCCCTGCCAGTTTCAAAAGTCCTCTTGGTTAGTATCTCACTTCTTCTATTGAGACATTCAGCTGAGGCTTGAAATGTCGCATTTAAGTGAGATTGAAAATGGCTTTGGGTTGTACAACATTGCCATGAAATCTGTATGTTTCTTATGACTACACTACTTTTAGTTCATTGCTCTAGGACAGTGATGGTTAACCTTTTTGGCACCGAGTGCCAAAACTGGAGTGCAGATGCTGGAACACTGGAACCTGAAAGAGAGCAACTGGTCCATGCGCATGCATGCAATGGAACCCAGAAGAGCAGCTGGCAACAGCATGCATGCTCACAGAGAGGGCTCTGTGTGCCACCTCGGGCACGTGTGCCATAGTTCGTCATCACGGCTTTAGGAGATTTATTTCTAAAAAGACATTTAGACATTTAACATTTAGCCAAACATGACTAATTCCCCTTCATCTCCCATCACAAGAAGCAGGGTCATCATTAGTTAATTCGTGGACAGAAGCTATGAAAAATTTCCAGGGCTGTAGGCTATACAATACAATTTTTAACAGGTAGCAATGTTAACAGTGGATGACAAATCACTTCCATATTGCTGCCAAGAAAACAGCATGGGCATGTAGGGACTGGAAGATGAATTTAATCTGAAGAAATTTTAATCTTTTTTTTGGAGAACAAAGCTTTTTGTATCTGAGCACTTAACATTGATTACAAAAAAAATTAGACTCCTGATTTTATACTGCCAATTGATAGATTAATCAGATTTAGCTGTCTGAGAGCAAGCAGCATGACCTAGCTAGAGCTACACATGTTCATTTACATTTTAAAAAGGCTTTTAGCCAATTTGGTAGTACTTGGAGAATTATCACAAGATTAGGCTGACTATTTGAAGTTCTTCGGTATTTTCTTTCCTCTTGTAATTGGGGAGATGGTTAGAATATTTCTAGAGCACAATCTTAATATTTATTTGAAAGTAAATCTCTGAAGCTTGTGTCAGCCTTTCCAACTAAATCCATCCATTGTCGAAGCTATCATATCTTTTGGCTTAGTGTGTTGGAATAGCCACCAACCATTGTAGTGTATTCATTAAATCATAGTCAAATGTGTAATGTATGTGTGTAGCCATTATGTAATATTTAAAATAATCACAAAGATTAGGTTTGGGTATGTCTGCTAATGCTGTACTTTAGAAAACTATTTAACCAAAACAAACCACAAAACTCTTTACTGTATGGGGCTCTCCATATACAATGTTTGCACCCCTCCGTATTGTGGAAGGGTGCAATGAACTTTGTCTCCACAGCAGTGCAAAAGGAATTGCTACAGGGACATTTCTGCAGCAATGACCCTTCAGATTTGGAAAGGGTTAAGTAGAATTCTTACCTTGCTTCACTCCTTTGTTTCTTGCCTTCTCCCTTTTCTGCTGATACTCAGACCTTTTGACATCCTGATATGATCTGCCATTTATTTTAAAATGAGCAAGGAGAAAATTTTCAAACCACCCTCTTAGTGAATCAACGCCAATAAGGGCTTATTTTCAAACAAATAATTACTTTTCAAATAGGAAGTTTAACTGTACAGTGAAGTATTGTTGATTCTTAACATACTGAACTGTACAGCTCTGTGCAAGGCTGCCTTTGAAGATCACTGGGAAGCTACAGCTGGTACAGAATGTAGCAGGCAAGCTGCTGGGAGGTATTTATATTATTTATAGAATGCCCCAATCAATTTAAAAAGCACAAATAAAACAAAAAGAAAATAATAATTTAAAAAAACAATAAGAGCTAATTAGAACCCAGAGCATATGCTGCTTTTATTGTCTTAGAACATTTTTATTTTCTAAGGGAAGGGAGGAGAGATCAAATATATCTCTTGAGGAGGCATGTTCCAAATCATGGCGCCTACTAGACAGGAAGCCTGGCATCTCAGCCGTATCCCAGTATTCTTTGTGGGAGGGATGGGATCAATGTTCCCTCTAATTTTTCTTCAGTGTGAGCAGAAAAGTATAGTGTTTGAGCGGCACATTTTTATGCCTGAGCACCTGAATTTTTTTCACAAATGTCATCTAAAACAACGAAATCAGTATTATTTGAAACTCAAAGTTATGTTTCTTCAAGGTACCCACTTAATTAAAAGTGTTATATAATGTCAGTATCACTTAACAACGCTCCTGCTTAGCAACCAAAATGTTGGCTCAGGAACTCTGGCATTTGAAGCACGCAAGTCTTAAAGCTGTCAAGTTACAAGACCCTTGCACCCCTAACCCTTTAGGGAAAAAAACTCCCAGGGGTCTTCAAACCTGACAGCTTTAAAACTTGTGGACTTCAACTCCCAGAATTCCTCCTCCAGTCATGTTGGCTCAGGAACTCTGGCATTGAAGTGTGCAAGCCTTAAAGCTGTAAAGTTGCAAGACCCTTTGCACCCCTAACCCTTTAGGGAAAAAAAATCCCCCAGGGGTCTTCAAACTTGACAGCTTGAAGACTTCTGGACTTCAACTCCTAGAATTCCTCCTCCAGTCATGTTGGCTCAGGAACTCTGGCATTGAAGCATGCAAGTCTTAAAGCTGTCAAGTTGCAAGACCCTTGCACCCCTAACCCTTTAGAAAAAAAAAAAACCAGGGTCTTCAAACCTGACAGCTTGAAGACTTGTGGACTTCAACTCCCAGAATTCCTCCTCCAGTCATGTTGCGGCGACGTCATCTGCGTGGATCCATCTTCAGCTTTTTTCACAGGGGGCAGGGCTGCCGCTGAAGATGCCGATGACGAGCCCCTGCCGCCACCAGAATAACAGCTGCCTCCTCCTCCTCCTCCAACAGCACCACCACATTTGGAGTGAAGCCGCCAAAGCTCCCGCTGGCGCCCCCCTCCACTCGGAGCACTGCGTTACCCCTGCTGCCTTCTCCGCCGCCGCCATGCTTTTGAGAAGCCCTGAGGCCTTTTTCCCCTGCTCCCGCCCCCTCTGCCGCCTTCCTACTGGCTCCCGCGGCCTCATGGCTCCTCAAAAGCACAGCAGAGGAGGAGGGGGCAGGGGTAACGCAGGGCCCAGCTCAGGTGCTCCAAACGGAGGGGGAGGCGCCGCTGCCATGGGTGGGAGTGCCAGCGGGAGCTTTGGCGGCTTCACCTCTGCCGCAGCGTCGGGTGCTGTTAGAGGAGGCGGAGGCGGCAGCAGATATTCCGGTAGCGGCAGGGGCTTTACTTTAGCTGCAGCGCCGGGCGCAAGCAGCTAGGATTGGCCGCTCAAAAGGCAACCGACAAAAGCCACTTTCCCAGAGGGGGGGGGCTGTTGGAAGAGGGAAGTGGCTGCCGTTCCCTGCTTGCCGCTTTCGGAATCGTTTTGAGGCTGAAAGGGAGCAACTAACATGTCTCCTTGCCACAAAGTGTCATTGAAATGCAATATCTTCTGTGTCTTCTCCCCCCCCCCCCAATACCGAGGGCGATTTAAACAGATTAAGGCCGAAGGAGATAAAGTGAAAGTACAGTTTGTTAGCGAGTCACTCCCCCCCCCCATGTCTTCCTCCTTAAAACCTGTAGCGGCAGGGGCTTTACTTTAGCTGCAGCGCCGGGCACAAGCAGCTAGGATTGGCCGCCCACAAAGGACCTCTTCCCTGGGCTCGCTTTCCTGGCGTCAGTCGCACCGCGCTCACCAAAACAAGTCCGGGGAGGTCCTTTGCGGGCGGCCAGTTCTAGCCGTCTGCAAAGGACCTCCCCAGCCTCCGGCGCCTGTGACAGCAGAAAGCACTGCGCGGCAGTTGGAAACTGCTGCGCGGTGTTTTCTTGCCACCTGCGCGGGCGCGCAGCCGCGCACCTTAGAGGGAACAGTGGATGGGATGCTTAACAGACTATCTTAACATGTTTATAGCAGAGTGACAGATTTAACTTGAGAAAGACGGTGTCTTATGCATCTTGGTGTTGCACCATTTATAACTATATAGGTCTTAACCAGCACACTAATCTATTCCTGGAAGCCTATGAGTGACCACTGCAGCAATCTTAACAATAGGTTCATTCTGAAATGGTTAGGTTATATATCAGCATTCTGGCTGCCACAATTAGGACACATTACAGGGTTCAAGTCATCTCTAGCATAGCTCCACATGATGTGTATTGTAGTAGTCTAGGTCCAGCCATATACAGGTAGTCCTTGACTTACAACAGTTCACTTAGTGACTGTTCAAAGTTACAACAGCACTGGGGAAAAAATGACTTATGACAATTTTCACACTTATGACCGTTGCAGCATCTCCATGGTCACATGATTTACATTTGGATGCTTGACAACTGACTGATATTTATGATTGTTGCAGTGTTACCTTTTGTGATCTTCTGACGAGCAAAGTCATTGGGAAACCAGATTAACAGCCGTGTTATTAATTTAACAACAGCAGTCATTCACTTAACAAATATGGTGAGAAAAGTGATACAATGGGTCAAAACTCATTTAACAAATTTCTCACTTAATAACATAAATTTTGGGCTCAATTGTGGTTGTAAGAGAAGGACTGCCTGCAGTGATCAAATCTTCAGGGCATTTTGGTCTAAGTAGGTTCATACCTGATTCCACTAGCTAGCCACTCTACCTATTGTTTAAATAGGAGCTACAAGTCCAGAAGGATTCCCATTTGCAAAGTAAGTTCTTTGAGAAAGCATGATATTATCCAGAGAAATTACCAATATGAATGTATTGCCCAGATGCTTATTAATGACCAGGAACTCCATAATGTAATTTTTGGGATTTAATTTAATCTTATTTCATCTCAGGCAGCCTCTATACTGGTTCAGGTTTTCACAGAATTTCTAGCTTGGATTGAGATGGCAATGTTTAGTTGAATGTCGCTGGCATACTGATACCTCACTCCAACAGAAGGGTGACTTCTTGAAGCAGTTTCATAAAGATGTTAAAGAGCAAAGGACTTGCTATTAATTTGAGCACTGCCCTTCTAGAACTACTAATAGGAATTGGCTGCTTAAGCAGGATTGGTTCCACTCATTATAGAACAGTGCCTCAAACTTCCAACTTGACAGACAGTGCAGAAGATATCACATTCAATGATTCTGAATACTGTCAAGAAATCTAGCAGGACCAAGGGGGCACATTCAAGTTGCTACCCAGGATTGACAATCATGCAGAGATTGTAGGAACAACTTCCCCCTGCATTCTATTAATCTCTGACTTCAAGAAATAATCATTGTAATCAATCAAATCAGACAAAACATGCCTACTGACTTAAAAACATTACCAAATACCCTCTGGGATGTTTGGATCCAATGGATTATAGGGATGGAAAATTCTACAGACTGTCACCCACAGAGAGGTCCAGGACATCCATGATTTATAGTGCAACAATGAAATGATTTTAGCAAGCCAAAGGAAAAATGTCACTATCTTCCATCTTCAGAAAATGTCTCATCTCCTCTGAAGTAACAAGTAGTATGGCATGTACCTATCTAGGTGCATGGGATCACAATTACTTGCAACAAACCTACAATGGCCATGGAGGCCATTTACTCATAAGAATTACTGCAGTTCCATCCTCTAGGGCAGTGATGGCTAACCTTTTTGTCCTCGCATGCTGAAAGCGTGTGTGTGTACATGACAGCGCCACGTGTGCCTACCCCCCCAACCACTCCTGAGCATGCCGCGTGGCGACCTCCCACGCCCCATTTTGGGCCTAGTAGACCTCGCTGAAGCCTCCCGGGACCAAAGATGGCGCACCGGGGAGCGCACCCCCCACGCTCCCCCCAGTGCATGCTCATTGTATTTTTTCCAGAAGCCAAGAGTGGTTCCACCATTACATACCGTACTTCACCAGTCTTTGCCACCATATGCAAGGCATTTCTTGTGGACCATGCCTGGTCAGATTCATTCAACTACTACTACATCTTTCAATACTCCAATTATTGCCACAACTTACACTACAGTCCTCCATTGACAAATCCAATCCACACTCCTTCCTTTCCTCCAGATCTTCCAGATAATAGTATTCATTTGCTTGCCAGATTCCCCTGATCCCCTACAGATCTCTCATTCAATCCTCTCATGGTCTCATCAAGAAAATATGCTCAGTCTGGTTTGATGGTCTTCAGCTTGTTTCATCTTCTCTGGCAGACTCAAAACTTCTGGCACACTTAAATTGGGCATCATTGAGCAGTGCCATCTCTAGAAACATCTATGCTCTCTTGCTACATCAAGTTGGCAAATGCTTCCTACTGTGCCTTCTTCATGATGTTTCCACTCATCCTGTCAGAACATCTTGAAAAACCATTTTCAAAGCCCTATGCACTGATCTTTGAAACATTTTATCCTGACCTCCTATTGATGGTATTTTGCAATGACGTGAAAACTATTTGATGCAGGCAAACCTTTAAAGCTTAATTCTGCCACTGTTTCTTCTTGAATGTCTTTTATATATTGGAGGAATATTATTTTATTCTGTTGTGGGGGGGATTGTAATGTTTTATTGTTAAATTTTTGTACATTAGTAATATGGGCAATTCAAAAATACTGTTAATATATAAATCATACAATCATTATATGCTCTAAATATAGTTAATTACTTAATAGAGTTCTTCTTAGCAATAAAGTTAATTTCTTGTTTTAAGAACCTGGCCAAAACATGATCCATTCTGTTCTCATAGCCTTTCTAACACAAAACTGAATTTAATCTCTTGAATAATACTTCTAGCTTGAGTTTTGAGTCACTAATACAATACTTCTCACAGTCCACTATAGCAACTGTTAGAAAACATAATTTAGCGATAAACAGCATATGTGTGGCATGGCCATACCTTAGTTGTGACCACTGGCTTGATTCTTCTTGAATTGCCATATTGGTGCTGCATAATTCCAGAAAATCACAAGATGGCAACAAAGCATGCAAAATCACTTTACTGCCATCTAGTTGTCATCCTGATTGTTGCAGTATAACAATATATGCAGCTCTAGCATCTTCTGAAGTTTTAGATCTATTCATATGTTAATGTTGATTTAGCGATATAGTGTATTTCATCAGTAAATACTACAAAGTTAAATTGCAACTCATTTCAGATATATGGTAATTGTACAGAATTTCGCCAGCATAGATTCTTGTTCCAACTTGAAGAAAGATAAAAATACTTTCTAGTTTTTCCGACGTTCACGCAATTACAATTCGTAGCATAGTCCACGGAATTCTGGGAATTGTAGTTTCGATATATTCAGATTCCAGGCTTTTACCGGTTTTGGTCGTAATATGGTTTTGAAATAAAAGCTTCTGTTCCTTTTCAACTTTAACGAGTAACCCACGCATCTGATCACAGAAACAACGTTTCCAATTTCAGATTGCTCTACTGTTTCCTCTAAGCTTGTAAACGAAGGGCAAAATGGCGGCAAAAGGACGCAAGAACTTTCGACGCGAATCGTCGCGCAAGTTTGGTTCAAGCGCCCGCCTTCCATTGAGGTCTGTCGCTTGTAAGAACTGTGAGAAAGGAGCACTTCCTGTTTCGCGATTTTCTCTCCAGGAAAAATGGTGCAAGGGGGGGCAGTTCAGAATTATTCCTGGAGTTAATAAATAACATTCTCGCTTCATTTTGTAAGTACTTTAAAAGAACAGCTTTTTGCCGATTATTGTGCCATTTCAGAGCAGTCCGGTTTATTTTCTCAGGCTTTATATAAACCTGCAACTTCATTTCTGTGCAGTTTTTCTTTTTCGGGACAACATTCTGCTGTTTTTACTTTTTTCTTTAAAAATGTTATTGAGCTACATTTTGCAAGTAATGGCTTTCAGTTTGTGAGTTGATTGTTATTGCTGCATGCATAATTTTAAAGAGAGAAGAATAGCAGTGTCTGAAAGCTGCTGAAATGATCGTCCAAAATAAAATGATTTGAGCGTGGCTGGTTCTTAAATTGGGTTCTGGATACAGTGGTCTAAAATATACTTAAGGCAAAAGAAGGAAACCTGGAATTCTTCTCACTTGGTTAATAGAAGGGTGTATGAGGAAAATCCCTTATGTTATCCTGGAGACCATGAAAAAAGATAAATCATTATTTATTTATTCTATTTGCATGGCTTCCTATCTCATCTAAGTGACTCTGTGGCTCACAACAGGAAAAACAATCCAATCAAACAAATTTAAAAAATCAATATACATATATATTTAAAAACAAAAAATGTTACAAATGCAAACATGTTTAACTTATATGATTACCCAGACCATTTAAAGCTTAATGCTTCTGCTATTTTTTCCTCAGATTAATATTTTTTTTTGTAATACTTTGTACTGCTTGCTATGTTTCTAATTGTAATTCTAAAGCCCCATTAGAGCTTCTATTTACTTTTATCTTACAATCCTGCAGGTTTTGTTTGGGTAGTTTTCATAGAGTGACTCACATCAATCTATGGAAACCCAAGCTCAGTTGGATGGTATTAATTATATTGTGACATAAAACAGACAGTTTTGAGAAAATTAGAATTAACTTCAGGAGTCATAGTAAAAAATATGTCAACCTTTCTTAGAAGACACTGGGGTGCTTCTAAGGCACTCCAGGCACAGTTAGACAGAATTTTAAAAGTTGTTGCTACCATAATATAGTGGCTGACATATTAAGGTTTCTGCCAGATAATAATTGGATTTGCACACTGTCCTAACCTGCTCAAGCTTTTGGAGCAAATGGGCACATTTTGAAATCTCTGTATATTAAGGGTCCTCTTACAAATAATTAGGATGGGCATGATCAGACCAATCAGCCATCTATCAGGAAACAACCTGATATGGCAACTTCCCTGTAGTTCAGTGTTTCTTAGCCTCAGCTACTTTTAAGATGTGTACCTTTCAACTTCCAGAATTCCTCAGACAGCCATACTCTTAAAATGTTTTCTATTTAGCTTTACCTTGTCTTTTTTTAAAAAGGCAGGCCCACTGAGGAAGTGGATAAGCACACTTCCAAATAAAGCACTGGATTGCAGTTGACTGTTCTTCATTTTTTTTAATGTAAAAATTAAAAAAAGGGGGGGGTGTCTATGTGTGATCCTAAACATCCTTAGAAAACATGTTTGAAGTGGATGCTTTGTTTTGCAGCACAATTGTTTTACATTTTTTATATATTAAAGTATATTATATTCACCTAACTGTTAAGCTTTCAGTTGTTTAACTTATTTGCCGAGTAAACTACAATTAATTAGGCTTGTACAACATTCTGTTATGGAACTAAACTACATGATTTTTGTAATTTGCAAGCCTAGTCACTTTCTTTTGCTTCAGGATGTTTAAAACTTAATTTAAACTAAAGAAATAATCTTAAACCATGCCATCTTAAAATGATAAACTGTAATCAACGACATCTTTATATTTTAGATTTGTCCTGGTTTTTACAACAGGTGTCAATGGTCATGAAATATTAAATAAGACAGTCGCCTGGGTCTTTTGCAATATGCCCTTCACACAAACACACACACACACATACACCCTGCAGTTCAAAAAACATCCAAGCCAGATGTTACATCCATTAATGGGAGAAGTTCTAGTCTCCAAAGGTATGGCTACAAACATCACATTTTGGTGGCATCTTTTCTATAGGAATATGGAACTGTTCCATTATGAAAAATCTTAGGCAAGCCTGTATTTTTTTCTCCACTAATGCCTCATTATAATCACCTTTATAAAAATAATTAGCCATATTTTACAAATGCATATTGATAGGATTCCAAAGTGATGTCTTCAAAACTGGTTACTCACATTTTTTTTTCTTTCTCAGGATGGATGCCAGAGACAAGCAGGTTCTGCGCTTCTTGCGCCTGGAGCTGTGTGCAGACCTGCTGGTTGAGGGTCTTATTATTCAATATCTTTATCAAGAAGAAATTCTAACAGACAATCATGTGCAAGAAATAAAGGCCCAAGTTACTAATCAACGGAAAACTTTGGTACTTCTTGACATCCTTCCAACAAGAGGGCCTAAGGCATTTGAAGCATTTCTAGAATCCTTACAAGAGTTTCCATGGGTGAGAGAAAAACTTGAATCAAAGCGCAATGAAGTTATGCTAATGACTTCTGTAGGTAAGATTTGTTTACGTAATTAATAGTCCTACTATTAGAAAATGTAGAACGTAGTTCTTACTATCAAAAAACATACTAACATGTTTTTTGTAGTTCTAACATACATTAGAATTACCGTATTTTTCGCTCTATAAGATGCTCCAGACCATAAGATGCACCTAACTTTTGAGGAGGAAATCAAGAAAACAAAAAATGGTTTTGTTTCAGCCATGGTTTTGTCTAAACCTTTTAAGACTTATCTTCAGTTGCTTTTTGTAACATGTTGTTATACAGAATAACAAAGCTGGAAGGGACCTTGGAAATCTTCTAGTCCAACCCCCTGCTCAGGCAGGAAACCCTATATCAGCGATGGCGAACCTTTTTTGGCTCACGTGCCATGGGGGGAGCGCAGGGGGGTCGTGTGCGGGCATGCCTCACCCATAATGCAATGCATGACCTCCCCCCAGTGGCGCATGCGCACATGAGAGGTGCTCCCCCCATTTTTCCATGCTTTTTTCGCCCTTCCCAGGCTCCAGAGGCTTTATAGGAGCCTGGGGAGGGCAAAAACAGCCTCCCCCGCCCCCCTAGAGGCCCTCCGGAGGCTTCAGGGACCTTTAGGAGGCTTCCCTGAAGCCTCCGGAGGACTAAAAAGGACCCTACGAGCAAACTGGAAGTCCTTTCCCGAACTTCCGGTTTGCCCATGGGGGCGGGTTTTTTGCACTCCGGAGGCTTCAGGGAAGCTCCTGAAGCCTCCAGAGGGCCTCCGGGGGCGGGGAAGGCTCTTTTCATCCTCCCCAGGCTTCCATAAAGCCTCTGGAGCCTGGGGTGGGTGAAAAATGGCTTTTAAAAAGGCTGAACAACGCCTCGTGTGCCCTGACAAATAGCTCTGCATGCCATAGGTTCCCCATCCTGGCCCTATATTGTTTCAGCCAAAAGCTCTTGAAACTACGGAAGAAATTTCCCATAAGTGAGGCTGTTCCCACAATGGATTTTTTCTCCTGGGACCCGGATCTATTCTGTTGCTGCTGCCACCTATCATTGCCTCTGCTGCCACTCGCCTCCTGGAATACTGCTGATCAGCTGTTCCAGACAGCGGGGATCGCTGCTGCCTGTTGCCAAAAGCACCAAAAACTGGTTCAATGACCGTGGGATTACTGTGCTTGATTGGCCTCTCCATTCTTCCTCCATACTCTGGATCCTTGGTTTCCAAATGAGATGCAAAAGTTGCTCTTATCAGAAAAGAGGACTTTGGACCACTGAGCAACAGGACTTTGGACCACTGTGCTTCATTAAGACCAGGGTCAATGCAGCCATCTACCTGGAGATTTTGGAGCACTTCATGCTTCCTTCTGCAGACGAGCTTTATGGGGGTGCTGACTTCATTTTCCAGCTGCCCACACTGCCAAAAGCACCAAAACCTTGTTCAATGACTGTGGGATTACTGTGTTTGATTGGCCAGCAAACTCGCCTGACCTGAACCCCATAGAGAATCTATGGGGCATTTCCAAGAGAAAGAGGAGAGACATGAGACCGAACAATGCAGAAGAGCTGAAGGGCACTGTTGAAACATCCTGGTCTTCCATAACACCTCAGCAGTGCCACAGGCTGATAGCTTCCATGCCACGCAGCATTGAGGCAGTAATTGCTGCAAAAGGGGCCCAAACCAAGTACTGGGTATATATGCATGCTTATACTTTTCAGAGGTCCGATATTGTTCTATGTCCAATCCTTGTTTTATTGATTGCATGTAATAGTCTAATTTTCTGAGATGGTGGATTTGGGGTTTTCATGAGCTGTAAGCCATAATCATCACAATTATGACAAATCACGGCTTGAACTATCTTGCTTTGCATGTAATGAGTCTAGCTCATATATTAGTTTCACCTTTTAAGTTGCATTACTGAAATAAATGAACTTTTGCACGATATTCTAATTTTTTGAGTTTCACCTGTATGTACTAGTTTGATCCATATTATGGTCATTTATTTAAATTCTGCTTTTCAAATCTTCAAATCTTGAACGTACATTGTTTGAGTGAAAAATTCCAGGGGCCATGAATCTAGTTTACTTACATGTTGTTTAGCAGAACAGGTCTCCAACTTGAAATTCTATTGAATGAACTGCTATTTGCATCTTATCTGTAGAGTTGTGGTGGTTTAAAATGAGTTGGTGAGACTTGGTATCTGTCTTCGTTGACATTTTACAGGTCCTTGATGGTGAACACCTCAAGTGGTGCCAAGTTCACACTAGTCTTCTGATGAGTGAAAAGCATAGCAGGAATTATTAGGAGATTCTGGATCAGTAAGACAGGAGTCAGAGGCTTTGAATTAATAATATCTGTGACTTTAGCCAAAGAGGTAGTCAAAACATCATAACTGAGCTGAGTTCAGGATGCAATGGGCAACACTTTGAGAAAAAAGTAAGAAATCAAATAAAAAAGAAAGGAAGCACAGAATTTTGATTTCCGCTGTTCATTTTTATCCAGTAATTGCCATCTAACTATTTCTCTGCTCTATTAATCCTTTTAATCTCCATGTTCCTCAGTCATCAGTTCTATCTTTTCTTCTTTCAGTTCCATCATGTCTTCTTTCAGCAAAAAGTCCATGTAAGGCTTCTAGTCTTTTAAAATAATTTTTCCCCCTGACCAAATTAGTCACTTTTGCCATTTTTTGCAATTATAAAATTAAGTCAATTTTATAATTCAAACTTGGTCTATGATTATTTCATTATTCTTAATTTCTGTGTGTCAAATCTTGCTGCTGTTAGCATATACAGTTTCCCATATTTCTTTTTAGTTCAGCACTCAGAAAATCCAATAATAATTCTGATTTGATTGTAATATTAATTTTATCATGATGTGAATTTGCACCCAAAATTTCTTTGCTTTTTCACAAATCCACCTTGCATGCTAAAAAGTCCCCTTTTCCTTTTCATATTTCCAACACTGATTTGATACTCCTTTATAAATTTCTGACTGTTTAGTCAGTGTCAGGTACCATTGGTATATCATTTATATTAAATAATGTTAACTTAACATCAGTTTCCCACATTTTCTCCAATATGTTCATATTGTCAACCAAAGTTTACAGGCTGTAAAATTTTAATATAGTGCTGACAAGATATACTAACTGAACTTGGTTCACATTTGTGTGGTTTGCTGGCGTTCAATCTTGATTATTTTTGTACGTGGTTAGGAGATAACAGCATTCCTTGATTTCTTTTTTTGGCGATGAGATTCAGCATATCCATTCTCAAATATATTTTCCATGAATTATCTTATACAGGAACTACATTTAGGAACTCCTTACTTTTTATTCTCTTGATCAGTGTCCTATGCATGCTGTAGGGCAGTGGTCCCCAATCTTTTTTATACCAGGGACCAGTTTCCGGGGACACAATTTTTCCACAGACTGGTGGTCTGTGTGTGTGTGATTTGGTGTACTACCTGGATTCCATGCATGCACAACTGAAGCTTCCCTGGTTTGCACGGCCTGGTTCCTAATAGGCTGCGGACCAGTACCAGTCTGCAGTCCAAGGTTCCAAGCCTCCTACTGTAGGACAGAAGGTATAACTTGAATCTATAGAAATTTCAAGGGGTCTGATCTTGGATGGGGAAAAAATATTCATTAAGCTTAAACTAATTTACTGTATTTTTCGGAGTATAAGACGCACCGGTATATAAGACGCACCAAGATTTTCAAGAGGTAAATTTTTAAAAAAAGTTTTTGCACTTTGCAGACCTCCCAAAGCCTCTGCACGCCTCATTTTTTGTGAAAAACGGGGCATGCAGAGAGTTTCAGAGGCCTGCAAAGTGCTCCTGAGGGCTGGGGGGCAAAAAAAGCCAATTTTTTTGTGAAATTTGCCCATTTTTGCCAAAAAGGAACATGCATAGCCTTTAGGAGGCTTCTAGAGTGCTCCTTGGGACGGGGGGGGGGCAAAAATGAGCCAGTTTTCGCTTGTTTTTGCCCTCCCTAGCCCCCAAGAGCACTTTGCAGGCCTCCAAAACCCTCTGCACGTCCATTTTTGCGAAGGGGGTGGTTTCGGGAGGCCAAAAATGCTGTATTCAGTGTATAAGATGCACCAGGATTTTCACCCTCTTTTTGGGGGGGGAAAAGGTGCGTCGTATACTCCAAAAAATACGGTAGCTAGTCTTCTTATTGATTTCATGGCTTAATAAAAAAACTCACATTATATATTTTTATTATTATTTTGGATATTATATTTGAGCATTGCTTGTTACGATAATTGGTTTCTAACAGCTATAGTCCGTGTATTTTGTTTTAGATAGGTTTTTCTGAGAATGGGTCTGCAGATTTCAGCAGAGTCTCAAGGCACAAAAAAGTTAAGGAGCTCCACTGTAGAGAATGATTCTCCATGTTTGACAGAAGTTCTGCAAGGCATGGTGCAGAACTGCAGGGTAAAACAACAGGAATACCCTCATGATTTAGGAGAGAGTATCAAGAAATACATATGAGGTGTTCAGTAGATCATAACAGAGTTGACCATTTTAAGAAACTTATAAAACTGTGTGTAACTTTAGATGAGATATTAGGGTTGAGAGACGTTTGATGGCAGATTTTTGCATAGATTCAGATAGAATAGAATAGAATAGAATAGAATAGAATTCTTTATTGGTCAAGTATGAATGGACACAAAGTAATTTGTCTTTGGTGCATACGCTCTCAGTGTACATAAAAGAAAAGATGCATTTGTCATGAATCATAAGGTACAACACTTGATAGTTATAGGGTACAAATAAGCAATCAAATCATACTAGGAAACAATGTAAATCGTAAGGCTATAAGCAACAATTTTAGACATACAGTCATAAGTGGGAGGAGATGGGTGATAGGAACAATGAGAAGATTAATAGTAATAGTAATGCAGACTTAGCAAATAGTTTGACAGTGTTGAGGGAATTATTTATTTAACAGAGTGATGGCGTTCGGGGAAAAACTATTCCTGTGTCTAGTTGTTCTGGTGTACTGTGCAGATTCCATAAATTTAAAAATGTTTATGTATTTGGTAATTCATTTTATACAGTGTAGGGGGACTTCTGGCTTTGTAAGCCATGCTGTCTATGTGTATGCACGTTGTTCTTCATGTTCTGATCTTGAAGTGTGGTTAATAGAATTCTGCTCAGTGGAAAATATAATGCCACTATTGTAGTTAGATTCACTTCTTGACGCATTCAATCCTGTTGCTTACATATACATACAGTTTTCTGGTTGGTTGGTTGCAGTTATACACCAATACAATTTAGTGATCAGTGTAAATCTTTACTATGTTATATTGAATGTATGTGTCACCCCATATTAGCTATATTCTGTCTTGAGCATTGCAAATCCAATTTGGAATAGTATTTTCAGATGGATTCGCCCATTTTACTTTATTGAGAATCAAGCTTACATGGTATATTCCTTATGTATCAATACTTTTCAGATACGTCACTCCTGAAGCATAATTTGAAAAGATACCAAATTAGTTTGTGTGCAATGTAGTGGGAGAAATGAAAGCATGAGCATAGCAAATGAAACCTAGAGGTGTTCAGAAAGTTACAGAAAGTTTCCACATTTCCCATTTCCTTCAGTTCTTCTAAGCATTGATGATAGACTGTTATCAAAGGTATAACCTTCATTCTGTGTTCTATTGTGGTGTTACATGTATCAAATAGTCAACACTATTTACAACCTGTGCAGATTCATTCTGTACGAGCTGAAGCTCCTGAATGGCCCACAAGGGCAGCCGCATGTAGTATGCATTGCAGCAGTCCAAATGGGAGGTTGCAAGAGTATGAGTAAGAATGAGCAGAGCCTTCCTATCTATACATGGATGCAATTGGCGCACAACTCAAAAGTGTGCAAAGGCCGTCTTCGCCACACTTACAACTTGCTCTACCAGCAGGAGACATAAGTCCAAAAGGCTTCCCAGATTGCACGCTAACTCCGCCTGAGGCAATGTCACCCTATCCAGTATCAGAAGTGGAAAAACTTGGTACCAAAAGGCCCAAACACCCAGTCACTTAGTCTTGCTTGGGTTGAGCCTAAGTCCTTACACCGCAACTAGGCCTCTAAGTCTACAGCCTTTGAGGTAGGGTGTCCATGGCATCACACAGGCAGCCCTGGATAAAAATATAAAACTGGATAACATTAACATATGGATGATACCTCACCCCAAAGGTCAGACGGGTCACTCACACCTGTAACTTGCCCTGGTGTTTGCAAATGGTTAGGAAAGACCAGCATTCTTTGACTGTTGTTTAGTGAGACAGATTCTGCACGCCCATTCACAAATGCATTTTTCATGAAAGTTACAAAATTATCCATCTCTGGCTTCTTCTCTACAGTGGAGTGAAGAAAGCTGGAAGAGAGAGCATTCTTCCTGTTGTAAGGAATTGGCATATGGGAGAATGAACTGGAAGTGAAGCCACCTGCTGTCAGAATAATATTTGAAGAACAACCTATCCATAGTTCATCCATTATCTTCAATAATTGTTAGTTGCATAATGGCCTTTTTCATGTCACAAGAGGCCCATGTTTATGCAGCTTCTGCTTCAGGAAGACCTTGGCAGCTTCTGCACTTCTTATAGACACATTTGATTACGGGCATTGCTCTGCATAGATAGTCCTCGAATTACAACATTGGAAGTTTTGTTGGTACTGAGTGAATGGTACATATCCGCAGTCCCTGAAGTGACAGATATTGTACCTTACGTGATCAGAATTCAGATGCTTGGCAGCCCATTTACACTTACGACCGAAAGGGCACTTCAGCTCCTCCCAACTTTCTATCTCCCATCATCTCTGGCCTTTTTGCCCCCTATACTCTGCTGCCCCACATTGCACCAATCTCTTTCCCACCTTCCTTTCCGATCTTCTTGCTCCTGCTGCTGCTGAGACATGCCAAGTCTGGCCCTTCACAAGACAGCTGAAGACGTGCACAAGAGTTTCTTCCTGAAGATGTGCACGGCAATTTCCACATGAGACTGGGGAAGAAGGCCTCACATGGCCAACAGCCGCCTTGCAAATGACCAGGCTGCGCAAGCCTCGTCAGCAGGGGCAGCAAGAAGGTGGAAAGGAAGGCAGGGGCAGGAGTGCAGGGCAGCAGTGGCCTTGGAGTGTAGAGTGGCTGGGGTTTTGCGATTCTTTGCTGGGTTGAGTTTCGGGCTTCCTGGGACAGTTTTAGTTTTACATCATATGGTTCGAACTTCCCAGTTTGCTTCTAGAGGCGGCTGTGGGGAACTACTTGCATGGAGCTTGCAGTTAGCCTTTCAGGGACCCCCTTACTCCCCCTTCTGCAAGGCATCCCAAGCTCCTGACTTTATTGCACTGTGCCCTTCGCTCAGAGGCCAAAAATCCTACTAAGATTTTAGCTCCCACTCATCTCTGGGGGTTGGCTGAAAAAATCTCAGCTCTGTGCCTGGTTGCATGAGGCCCTCTTGGCAGGTGCCAGCAACTTGCAACCTTCCATACTGACTTTCCCATTCTGAGGCTGTCATAATTCCAAACCATCATTAAACAAATGGTCATAAATCGACGACTACCAGTAAGCAAATAGTTGAAACATGCACAACAGATTTTCAATCCAACAAGAGATAACTTAAAGCTATATATTACAGACATTCTTTTGTTCTACTTTATTTGGATTATAACTGTTAGAAGAACATATAAACACTAGTTGCATATTTCCATATCCTATGACCCCACTTTAATTCCATTATTACATTGTCCAAACCAGGTTAATTAAAACATCTGTATTTCTATTATGAGATTGGGTAGTTCCCTGCATTGCATACTTGGCTAAACAAGAAAAGCATCAGAAAAAATGTGTGATGCTCATAAACATCTTGATTTCAGGTTAACAAGTAGGCTTCAGATTCAGAAAGACTGCAGTTATCAACAACATAAGATTTCTAAGCAATTTCATCTCTGTTTGATCCACCTAGTGGGTATGTTTATAATGTCACTATAAAAAGCAGTTTCATAGTGTTAGCCAATCAGGCGGTAAGATGACTTCCTAACTGAGGATTTATTTGGAGGAATACTGGCAAAGGCATAATAGCCTGAAAGCCTCTGCATAATGTTTACAGTTTTTAAGAGAAGTTGTGGCTGTTGGCAGAAATGTTTAATTCTTTCTAGGAACAGCAAGTTATAATAATGCACTGTATGTTTCTGTAAAATGATAACTGTGCTCGGGAGTGGAGTTAAGTTTCCTGTGGGATGTTTTCTTTCTGTTTCTTTCCTTCTTCCCTTCCTCCCTTTGTTCTGCTCCTAAATACTAATTCTATTAATGTGAGTTTAGATTTAATGCTGAGAAAAAAGTGGATAGATCTGTTCATGATTAATGTTCCCCCTAGATAGAGAGAGAGAGACAGAGAGACAGAGACATATAGATGAGAGAGAGAGGGAGAGGGAGAGAGAGAGAGAATATCAATGCATATAGGAAAGTAGGAGTAAGAAAGCAGTTTTACCCTATTCTTCCCTGTTCTATTTTGTGAATTTGGATTAGTTTATTCATATAGCTAATTTTGTTTGAAGGAGTATTTGGTCAGATTTGACAGTTAATCTTGTTGGAAGGATTGTCCATCTGAGTTCAGTTCCAAGTGGGGAGAAAGACACTGGAAACATGGAAGCTGCTTGGAAAGATGGTTTAATGGTGGACAGGACCACATGGTTTGACCACATGGTTTGAGATTCTGGGCAAAAGAAAAAGCACATGGGTGGGGGAGAGAGAGAGATTTATACCCTCTCTTGGGCCCCGTCTTGGCACTTCCTGTTCCTGTGTAAGAAATGTATTCTGATTGATTGTCAGATTCCCATGGGGCCATGTAGGGGTAACTTGAGTCCCAAGCTTGGTTGAATCTTGCTGGGTGATGTAATCTCCCCAGGTGCCATGTGATGAGTTCTGTTGCTAGATGGGTAGATGGCTAATCCTACCTTTGTTGGATCTTGGGTGAGGGCATTTGCTTATCAATAGACCTAGCTATCTCTTTATTTCTTAAGTGCTGACATCTGCTATAAGCTATTGAGGAGGGTGGGGACTACTAAGAATGAGTCTGCTTCCTGCCTAAAGAATATGTTTCTCCATTTCTCATCCAGGGAAATATAATATTCTGCCTTTTTAATATTTCCTAGAATATTTCATTCTTCTAGGAGAGGGGTGGGTGTTACCTTCCTACAATTGTTTGAGAGATAATCCTAAATCAGAAGTGGGGCAGCTTGGTATCTCCCAGAGATGCCACTACAGTATTGCTCTTGTCAATCCCAGCTGCATGGCTAGTGTCACGGGTTTTGGGATCTTATACTTCAGAGTTAGGTGGAGGACACTATTGCATATCCGTGGCCTAAAACATGGTATGCAAAAGCATTTGTACGAGCATATCATTCATAATACACTAGCTAATAAAATTAATATCTAATTGTTGTGAATATGGCCTGGTGCCAATCCCCATGCCAGGTTGGCAGTCTACCCTTTCAGCTGGAAGGCTGGGAAAAGAATGAGACTACAGTTTTTCCTGTAGCTTCTCATTATAGAAAAGGCTTCACATTTTATATTTTGATCCTTGGAATGCCAGAAGTACTGCACAGGTGTTGTATGATAGGCTAGTCTCTCTGGGCCTCTGTATGTCTGTGTACTAGGTGCACACTTGTATTGAAGCTTCTATTTCTCTTTGAATCAGAGCTGTGCATTATTATTAATTTTTGCTTTACTATAAATGCAAGTTATAATGACCACCTACTAAAGTCCTCTTTTTAGGTATGACTGTTCCTCTCAGCTCTCACTTTTCATCATCTTGGAGTGATGGAACTTTATATTTTCTGTTCTGAAAAGGAGTTGTTTTTCACTGCCTGTGACCTCTATTTGAGGTAGATCAGGAGATAGTTTCCTGGGCAGGAATGCTGAAAACGTAAATTACCCATTGCCATCTAGCACAGTGAGAGAAAGGTAAAGCAGAGTTTCTGTTGAAAGATTTCTTTATACTTTTGAATGTAGAGCAGATTCTGAATAAAAGTCCTACATTCCGGCTGTTTTCTTATCCTTTTGATGAATTTAAAGTCAACACATTGCATTGCAGCCTAAGAAATAGATCAACAAAAATCACATCAAAATCGCCTATTTTAGTTAGTGTAGATTCTTAAATGACTACCGTGTTTCCCTGAAAATAATACAGGGTCCTATTTTCTTTTGACCCCCGAAATAAGCACTTGGCCTTATTTTCGGGGAGGTCTTATTATTTTTGAGGTGCAGGAGGCGGCGAGCGTGGTCACCTCATGGCTGCTGCCTGTGTTGCAATATTCTTGGGGAGGACTTATTTTCGGGGGTGGGCTTATTTTAGCGCATGCACTCAAAAGCCTGATTGGGCTTATTATCCGGGGAGGTCTTATTTTCAGGGAAACAGGGTAGAGTAGAAGATAATAACTAATATTTTTATAGTTTGATTACCTGAAAATTAGCCCATTTTGGAAACAAAGACTGTTCATATTTCCTTTCATATTTTAAACATTTAATTTAACTACATAAAACATCACATTAAAAAAAAATCTAGCAACGTAAGACTCTGCCTATTATTGAGCCAAACACAAAGTAAAAACTATAATAATATCCTACCAATACAGGGGAGGAGTAGTGGGTGGTGATGTTTATAGTAGAGTATGTTTGAGGAAGAGGGTGTATTTCCTGATAACAGCTTCAAATCTTCACATACAAACAGGCTTCCACTAACCTTGAACTCTCAATTGAGTGGCCTCCATGGATCAGGGATGACGTAGAAGTGCTTCTACAACTGTGGGATGGTATGAATGTATTAGCTTAGTTCCTGGAGTTTTAATCTGGAGTTCAAGTGATATCTGATCAAATATGAGGTTGTTTT
Source organism: Natrix helvetica (assembly GCF_964273705.1). Taxonomy (NCBI): domain Eukaryota; kingdom Metazoa; phylum Chordata; class Lepidosauria; order Squamata; family Natricidae; genus Natrix; species Natrix helvetica. The sequence continues at coordinate 37,532,977 of NC_138553.1, read as the reverse complement.
TTTACCCATACCAAGAACAGTAGAAATCATTCTCAAAATGTTAAGAACACATTTCTAATTCCTCCGTACTGTATATATTTGGTTTCTATGTTTCCATAAAATCCTAGTTTTCTTTGCAATTGTTTTTCTGTCTTTCACTTGTTGTTAGTGTTTTACACAAGCAGTTGGAGACACAACAATATATTTTTGCCAAAATGTAATTTGACATACGGTCTATCTGCTGTCCTTTTGGTGAAAATTGGAAGAGATTTATCCCTGTGTGCTGCCAATTCTTTGTTTTTGTTCTCTTTCACTGGATTACTATAGAAAATGGTTGAATGCTCGGCATTATAAAAGTTGTAACATAATGCCAACCACTTTCCTTGACACTCTAAATAAAACTTAGGTAAGATTGAGCAATTTGGGCATAGTTTTAATACTACAATCACATATATTCCAGAGATATCCTTGGTGTTAAATTTTTCAGTAAAATGAATAAATGGATTTCCTGCTCAGAAGTGTTAATCTTTTGTTAATACCTATAATACTAAAGTAATCTTTCCTTTAAGGTTACTTAAAATATTCCTTTTAAGGAATATTTTCTTCAATGAAGACGGGGGCAAAAAACTAGGTATTTCTTCATTGCCTTTTGACTGCAATATTAGTTTTTTATGTGATGGTTTTCTACTTGTTCTGGAGCAGTTCTCCACAACCTTTCTTTTCTCGCTGGAGTTTGTTTACCCCTCTGTATTTAGATGAAAACTGTTTTTTTTCTTTGTTTTTCAAAATACTGAAACAGTGAGAAAAAAATTATTTTTGCAATTGATTTCACTGTCATTTGGATAAATAGAGGATTTCAGTCGTCCTCGTCTCCCCTTTGTGTTGTTAGTCTTCGGAGCAGCCAAGCAGTAAGGATGCTTTCTTTCGTTGTTGTTGTTTTTTCATTTATCTGTTAGTAGCTTTAGAGTGGGAAAGCTTTTTTAGTAGCTTTTATGTTAATTAATTCTGTCTTCTTATTGCTGGTTTGGCCTTGAGGAAGATAGTTTTCTTTGTATGCAATTTTCATTTTTTTAAATGACCTTAAGTGATAGGCTATTACCCCAGTTTTTGCCATCTCTATTGCCTATGTCCCTAGTGTGTTGTCCATTGCTTTCACCAACTCATTCCCTGTTGTCTAACAATCTCCCTGTTCTACTTATTTTTGAAATATTATTTCAGTTTTAATGGGAGCTTTGCATCCTGCAAAAAAAAATAATCCTCAAGCTTGATTTCACTTTCTGCAATGCTTTTGGTCCTCATGTAGGCTATTTCCTTCTTCCTCGGGTTAAAATGATTTGCCCAAAGTCACTTTCCTAAGGGAGGACAAGATTCATGGTCTCCTAGTTTCTAGTCTTCATGCCTTATTTAACTATCCAGGATAATACAATGTTAATTACTTTTAAGATATTCAGTATGTGTAGCTCCTGAGAAGTCAGAATTCTGGTTAACAAAAGAGTAGGTAAGTGTAAAAGACATGATCACAAAACAGAAATACTCGTAATTTATAATTGTTATAGTTTCTAGATCTAAAGCACACAAATAATATGACTTTGTCTTGTATTAGTTAAACTAGAAGCTTTATAATGAAAGCATCAGTTACATTCCCTAAATGTTTCTAGGAAAATATAATCAAAACCATGCTAGGCAAATTCATGGAATTGTAGTGCTTTATCTTCCAAATTCTGTTATGCTTTTAAAGCTTTTAAGGGTTATTCTTAGTTCTGAATAATAAGACTTTTCTTTACTAGGAACGGAGATATGCAGTCTTTATTTTATTGTGAACCTATTTCTAGAGTGAAAGAATAAACTGAATGGCAGAAATTAATTTCTGTAAAAACTTTTCTTCATGTCTTTTACTTTTATTGTTCAGAGTCATCCTCCTTTTTCTTCATTAAATATGTTTTCTATAATTTTTTCTCTTATATAAGTAACTTACATAAACAATTTTTTAAATATTAATTTCAAATAAGTAATCTCAAGATTCTTATACTCCAATAGTAAAGAAAATTAAACCCAAGATATTCTCTGACATGGTTTGGAAAGTGTAAAAATCTGGTGTTCTCAGTAGCCTTATAAGTTCTGTATTTATATACTCATAAGATCCCATTTGATCTTGTGGTTATGGCACCAAGTTAGAAAGCAGGAAACACCGAGTTCAAGTCCAGCCTTGGACATGAAAACTAGCTGGGTGACTTTGGGCCAGTCACTGTCTCTTAGCCCAACTCATCTCACAGGTTTGGAGTTGTGGGAAAAATAGGAGGAAGAAAGTGTGTTGGATATGTTCAGTGCCTTGAGTTATTTGTAAAAGTAATAAGGGCAGGATCAAATAAACAAACAAATAAATAAATACCTCACATGTTCCGTGCTTTGAGTTATTTGTAAAAATAATAAAGGCAGGATCTTAAATAAATAAATAAATCAGAGTTTCTCTATTTTCCATGGCTCTCACCAGATAATAAATTCTGTTTAAAAGAGGGGGGTGTAGGGTTAACAAATAACATTGAGACCTGATTTTATTCTTAAAAATACTGGAAGGCAATTAGAAAAAAATTATAAGAATTTTATCTTTAAATTTATTGAATTTTAATCATTTACTGATCAAAAAGCATTGATACTAAATGAGTAGGAAATCAAACAATTTATGTATCATAATTGCTTTTCTAGTATCACAAGGTCTACATTTTTCACATAGACCCTCTATAATCATGCAAAATTACTGGTAGTTGCTATAAGCTTTTTTCCAAATATTCTCAGCCTTTATATTCATGAAAATGGAGATCCTGGACATAGTTCAATATATTTTAGGAGGGGGGAAATGGCAAAATATTTATAAATAACTCACAAACTCATGCATAGACGAATCCCATATATATGCTGTGCTATTTGTTTTTATCTTATGTGAATTTTTTTCATTTTCTTTCCATCAACCGGATTTCATATTTTGCTTGTTGTTGACAAACAGTGCTAGAGAAAGAAAGCAAATGTTTTAACAACAGAATTCACTGAAATGTACCATCATTAGGAAATATCCCTAACCTTTGAAAAAATGTTCATACAAATTTTAAAAAAGAATATGCAAAAAATTCAGGGGGAAAAATAAATCCAGAAAAGCAGCCCAACTGATTAATAATAAGAAGCAAAACAGAAATAAAAAAGGGGAGAAGAATATAAGAATATCTTTTTTTGCTATAAAACATGAAATTGCTAGCAAAGAGAAATATAATACATTTTTTTAACCAGATAGAAAAGTTTGCATTTTGAGAAATGGATAAATTACATATCTCTTGAATCTAATTCTTAATATCTACCGTAGAGTCTAGACAAACTTTTTTATTTGCAAATTCTTAAAATAATTACCTTGGCAATTACCCTTGACAGAGATAAACACAATTCTTCAAAAACAATAAAATATTTCTCCATTAATCTACAAACATACATAGAGAGAGAGAGATTTAAAAAAAGAAGCAAATCTGTATCTATAAACATGAAAACACTCACTCAGGAATCACAAAATCTCCAGAACCGTAAAGCCTACAAACTTGAAATTTGGCACGTATGTTCCTCTTGGCTTCTAGGTGCTCAGTAACAAAGGATTTTTTGAAATGATCATCAGGTAATGAGTATTTCATATATATTATTATTAATACATTCAGATGCTAAGGAGTTAAACGTTCTACTCCCTCTCCCAACCTGAAAACTTGGATGTGGGCGTGGCCAATGCATGACTTATCTCGCCTGCTAGCTGGGAGTTTGGAGAGGAGTCTGCGGGAGAGAAGGTGATTTGGTAGGTGGGGCTTTTGTGGGGCAAACCTGAGGGAGAGAAGTGGAGAGGCGCGGTTTCTGTGGGGCAAGCCTGAGAGAGAGAAGGTGATAAGATAGAAGAGATTTCTGTAGGGCAAGGCTGAGGGAAAGAGGGGGATAGGATACGAAGGCTTCTTTGGTGCAAAGCTGAGGGAGAAAAAGAGGTAGGATAGGGGAGGCTTTTGTGGGGCAAGGCTGAGGAAGAGAAGGGGAGAGGAGAAGTCGATAGTAACTACTCATTAATTTTCAAGCTGTAAGTGTCGATTTATCAAGCCCGGTTACATAGTTTTGTAGCGGAGTACGGATATTCAGCTTGTAAGAAATAATTTTAACTTGAAACAAGTTCTGATTTACAATATCAGCAAATAGCAGTACTTAGGTGTGTACCATAGTTTTGCTAGAAGAATGACAATGAAGGAAATACCCCCTAAATTAGGCTGCTTTTTGTTCTCATTGTAAATTTTAGCCATCACTTTTTAAAAAATATTTTTGAAATGTCACCAGTGTTATAAACACAAACTGAAACTTGCAGAAGTTATTCTATAAAACTATAGCTGTGTATTCTGATAAAAAGATAGTATAAAGCTTTTAAGGAGCAGAAAAATGTTTTAATAAAAACAGCTTCAGAGTTTTTCATTAACGGTTATATTCCAGGACAGGTTATAACCCTACTAAGAATGATCTGGCTCTTTTTCCAATAAAAATTATTGTACAATTCAAGATTCATGGAAGTTGTCCCCAACTGATTTTTTTGTCCTATTTCTGCTTTAAATTCACTTGCACAAAAAAAGACTGTGATTGACAAACAAATATCTGTCTATCACTCTGTATTCCAGGTGGAGATTTTTGAGGCTGTGAGATATACTTCAGAATTACATGGCATAGTGGTTTTGAGATCTTCGTGATAATCTCTACTACTCCAAATGGTAAATTTGAGTTTAACAGCATAAGTGATGTGGCATGATTTATTTACAAACTATTTCTAATAATTTCTAATTAAAGATAATGCAAAATGTATCTATTATAGCTAGAATTTGAATTAAAATCAATTCTGCTACCCTATTCCCATCTGAATCAAGACCCCAGTATGTGCAGAGGACAAGATTAACCTTTTCACTCTCCAGGTGAGCATGAGGAAAAATGGATGCTTCCATTAAGGAGGAGAATATGCTGCAAATGTCCGATATATATATAATGTCACCTTATTATTGCAGAATCTGTCTCATTGAGGCTTCCAGGCTGAAACACCTCACTGGTATATTGATTTTTTAAAATTAATTGGTATATAATTCATATAGTATGTAGGACCAGATGACAGCACAAAAATATGATAGAGGGGAACCAAATGTTTTCAAAAAGTATTTATGAATAGCAAAACTAAAGCCTGGATTTTTGAGTTGAATTAATTGTCATGTTTTTGGGTTCCTCTTGCTTAATTCATTTCCATTTGTGTCTTGCATTTGGACTGGCAGATTAACAGTATGGTTTTTGGTTTTCTTGTTTGTTTGTAAAGTTTTGATTTGCTTTATTTTTGTTTTACTATTTAATAAGTAAAGTGGGACTAACATATGCTTTTGAATTCAATCTTAATGCATCCTTTCTTTACTCTATTAAATATTGGAAAGAATGTAAATACAGATCTTTTAGATATCCAGAACATTAATATAGGTGCAAGATGGAAATATGTCCAAGCAAAATATTTTTAAAAAGAAAAAGATTGTGGCTTTTACTAAAAAAGTATTTTTTTTCACAATCGTCACTTAGTCCTTTTATGTAATCCAAACTGATTTAACAATAAGATTTTTCCAGGAAGACAGGAAACCGTAAAAGAGCTTGGTTTTCAAATCTCCCGTTTTAGTTTATAAAATCCCTGTGTTAATTTAATGATTCTATTGTAAAAAAAAATCTTCGTTCCCTCCTCCTTTTTCTTAGAATACTCTCTCCAAGAAATTCAGAGGGCTGCAGAACACTGAAACACTTGTGTTCAAAAAAAATGATTCTTCCTTTTGAGCTTTTAAAAATATATTTTAATATGTTTAAAAGCAGTTAAACAATTGAAGTGCTGTATTTTTTTTTAAAAAGTGTTTACTCAGTAATTGGCTAACAATACTTTAATTAGGAGGTTAAACTGAAAGACTATAGAAATAATGGTAAAGATTTTAGGAAAAGTGTCCAAGCTACTGTCATGTGACCGTCTTTATTCGTTCGCCATCATGGACTTATACTATTCATATATTTCGCACAATGTTCAAGCCAGTGTATGTGGCTCTCTTTAGTTGCTATTGATACATCCTTGTAAACTGTATAGGCTAGAGCAGTGGTTCTCAACCTGTGGGTCGGGACCCCTTTGGGGGTCAAACGATCCTTTCACAGGGGTCGCCTAAGACCATCGGAAAACACATATTTTTGATGGTTTTAGGAACCGAGACACCAATTTTATAGTTGGGGGTCACCACAACATGAGGAACTGTATTAAAGAGTCGCAGCATTGGGAAGGTTGAGAACCACTAGGCTAGAGCAGTGGTGGGCAACCTTTTTTTTCAACTGAGCCAAATCTCGCCAAAACCACGATTGAAATTTATTTTGAGAGCCACATTTTTAAAACCGAAAATACATAGGATGGTACACTGTTTTTAGTTTCAATAAACTCTGGCATTTGAAGCACGCAAGTCTTAAAGCTGTCAAGTTGCAAGACCCTTGCACCCCTAACCCTTTAGGAAAAAAAAAACCAGGGTCTTCAAACCTGACAGCTTGAAGACTTGTGGACTTCAACTTCCAGAATTCTGAGAATTGAAGTCCACCAAGGGCATCAATCATATTAGCCCAGGGATCTGCAAAATTGGCTCTTAAGACTGGTGGACTTCAACTCCCAGAATTCTGAGAATTGAAGTCCACCAGTCTTAAAACAGCCAACTTTGCAGACCTCTGTGTTAGCCCAAAGCCTGGCGCTGGGCGGGCCTTGCTCCCCCATTGGTGGAGCCCCAAGAAGCGAGGAGGGAGAAAAAGAGACGGAGGCCAAGGAGCTTCTCCCCCCCCCCCCGCAAAAATCTTATCATGGAGCCGGCGGGCAGTAGCAAATTAGCTGATCACGCGGCATGCGCGGAAAGCGAGGTTTGACCGGGTGGGGCAGTAACTCCAGGGCTAATTCCCCATGAGAACTGTTGCCTCTGAAGCGATATTTTCCTCCAATATTTTGAAACTTTAAGCGCCCCTTTCCCTTTTTTCTTTTCAACCCACAATGATTAGGGAGGATCCTGAAGTCGGGCGGGGCTGAGAAGCGAGGAGGCAGAAAAAGAAACGGAGGCCAAGGAGCTTCCCCCCGCCCCCTCCCAGCAAAAATCTAGCCGGGGAGCCGGGCGGGCAGTAGCAAATTAGCCCGATCACGCCGCGTGGGCAGTAGCAAATTAACCAATCACGCGGCGTGATCGGCTAATTTGCTACTGCCCGCCCGGCTCCCCGGTTAGATTTTTGCTGGGAGGAAGCTCCTTAGCCTCCGTTTCTTTTTCTGCCTCCTCGCTTCTCAGCCCCGCCCAACTTCAGGATCCTCCCTAATCATTGTGGGTCGAAAAGAAAAAAGGGAAAGGGACGCTTGTTTTGAAGTGCCCGAGAGGAGGGAGGGGAGCGGGCGCCCGGCACACAGAAGAGCCGCATTAAAGTGTGTAAAGAGCCGCATGTGGCTCACGAGCCGCAGCTTGCCGACCACTGGGCTAGAGTATGATTGACTCCTTCTAAATATTAATTTGAATCCTTGTCTTCTTAGTCTTAACTATCACTATAGAAGATTCATATCCTCACGTTTTATTTGACAGGGGCTTGGTTATTTGTTTATTTATACAGTTATTTATTTTGACTGTTACTAAACCAGTTTTATTATGCATTTTCAATCTGTTGCAATCATTATGAATTAGCAATCAAGTTGTGGATTCTCCAGTAGGTCAGATCAAAGGATTCTTTGTGAATATATTGAATATCATTTCTTTTCTTTCAATGTTGGATTACTGTGTTTTATTTAAGTACACAAAAGACATATAGATAACAAGCTGTATGTAAATTTGACAATGGAATGTTGTAGAGCCTTATTAAAAAGCAAATATTTAACTCTTTTCTCTCTGGCTCAAAAATATCACCAGACTATCTTATCATCTTGTAATTAGAATTTAGTTTAGTTTAGTTTAGTTCAGGTTTCTTTGCTGATTTTTAATCCTTGATCAGGAAGAAATACCTGCCCTCTTTTGTGACTGGTAGAATCTTTGCAACATTTATATTCAATGGCTCATTCATGAGTCCATGACTGCTCTTTGTTTTTACCACATCTACTTGTTTCAGTGTTTCAAACATGCATCATTAGCTTCCAGGAAATTTTACGAGGCTCATTATTCCCCAGTCATTTTGAGCAGGAAGAAAAGACAGTAAATAAAATAGCGTAAATTAAACTTAAGAAAGAATGGAACTGAATGGTTTAGCCCAGTGGTATCCAAACTTGGGAACTTTAAGACTTGTGGATTTCAACTCCCAGAATTCCTAAACCAACCAATTCTGGGAGTTGAAGTCCACTAGTCTTTTTTTAAAAAACAATTTTTATTTGTTTTTGAACAAGGACAAACAAACATAAAAAAAAACAACCCCATCTTCCATTACAAATTGTAGAAAGTGTGTCAGTTGGTTACAGTATTTCCATGCATCTCTTCCATAGTCACCACCTGCTTTTCATATCAAATTGCATATTTTAAATTCACCTATATTCATGTATATCACAATTATTATATCTCAACCTTAATTTGACTATAATTGTTTTTACGTCCTTTTATATATAATATTCAAAATCTAGAAAAGGATTATATAACATTCCATTAAATCATCCTAAAATCATCCAATCACAATACATCTTTATAACATATTCTAGATAAAGCTTTTAAACCTCCTCTCATAATCTCCATATATTGTTTATATAAAATTTCATATTATCTGACTACTATATCTATATGTATTGTTATCATTATTAATCATTATTTAACTATAGCTATTGTCGCTTCATTTTATACATACTACTAGTAAACTAAATTTAGCTTAATTTTTATTATACATTTTCATTGCATCAACCTGTATCCCTCCAGCAATAGTACGGTCTTATATCTCTTGCCATTTGTAGCATTAATGTTCTAATTACTTTCTTAATAAATCTTGTATAAACCTCCCCTGGCAATATGCTGTTCCTTTCATATCTCACAAAATCTTGAAACCCAACATCTGCTCTTTCCATCAGCTTATCTTTGGTTATCGCTAGTGCTTCTATCAAGTTTTCTCTCCTTATCTCCGTCAATTTTTCTCTCTTTTCTTCTTCTGTGCTTTGAAGTCTGGGGTAGAGTTCCAATCCATCCATCTCCCCTTTCCATATTCCACTCTTGCCATTACCAACCACACTTACTTTGTTATCAGTATCTACAGTTTTCTTATCTCTTTGCTCATTTTTTCTTCCATCTTTTGAACTCTGTCCTCCATTTACTTCATTTGGTAAACATCCTCAGTTTCTCCATCAGATGTTTCTGATTTATATTCCATATTCTCCAATCTATTTTCAATTCTCTCTGTCACAACTAATAGATTTTGAATTTCAAACATAATCATTTGCAATGTTACAGTTTCTTTTTCCCGCTGGGCCATTTTTTCAATTTTGTAGATACTGCCACAAGGCTACTTTAATAAACTTCAAACAGGTTCATTTATTATCTTTCAAGTCAAAATGTTGTCTTCCCTCCAAAGCTAGTGATAGAACTTCCAAAAGGCACCTGTATAAACAACTTGTGCTCTTCCTACTATCACTGTCAGTAAATAAGCTGAAAGAACCTTGAATCCCAAGTGATCAAAGACAAAAGAAGAAAAAATAATGTATCCAGCCTCCAGCCTCCAAGTGGCAGTGTAACTGCTTTTCCTCCTTTATTTATTTATTTCTTAGATTTTTTAGACCGTCCTGTTGTTACAACCCTCTTTTTAATCCTTCTTATTTTCTTCTTTATATTCCAAGCTTAAGAAAGAAAGAAAAACCTTAAATGGAGATCAAAAACAATCCAATCAATCAAATCAAGCATTATAAAAAAGGAGAATTTTAATCCATAGGTATAAGCAAAAGTGAAAAAAGAAGAAACAATTAATCCATTCAGTTTAAAAAATAGGGAGCCCCTGCAAAAGTTCCATCCGTGAAAAACAAAAAGAGAAACTGGATAACACACTAAGTTCAATGCAGATCAATCTCGCCGCCTACAGTCTTTTGCCTTCAACCTTAACTTAATTTAAATTTTTTTCTTGGGTAGTCTCTTCCCCTAATAATAAAATTTCCTCACCAATTCGACACACTTTCTCTTTCCGCTTTCTTCCCGTTCCAGAGCTGTCCCAACTTCAGCAGCTTCATTAGCTGTGTTTCTGTCGCTAGAAAAAAAAAGCTATTCCTGGATCTTTCAGGGACTTTGCGGTGTCCCTGAGATCAGCAGGAGGTTCCCTTCTCAATCACCGTCTCTGCGGGACAGTTTAGGTCCAAATGGACCATCCAGCGGCAAAAATTTGACTGCGATCTTGGAGCACCAAGATCGCATATCGTGCCGTCGCAACGTCAACTCTCTTCTTCCAAGGCCACTAGTGTTAAATTCCCAAGTTTGGACACCCCTGGTTTAGCCCAAAAGCACCTGACAATTGTTACAAAACAGTGATGGTCAGCTATGACAGTTCTGCCATTGTCAGCTGCGTGTCATCTTTGGCAGACATCACTTTTAACTAAGCATTAATTGTATGAAGACTGAGAGAATCATTTTAAAAAAGCAATTATTAAGATGTGGGAGCAGCAGTTAGGTGCTGTTTATCCTGTTAAATCTGTGTCTTTTTCCACTTAGCAGAATAGCATCTTGACATTCTTTTTTTCCCAGTTAATAAATGGATTCACTCAAATTCTTTTGAATGGTAGCTTATGCAATGTCAGCAATAGACCTCTTGGACAGCATTTCACAACTTGGAGCATAGCCAACATATTGCAGCACAGCTATGATCTGTTAACAGGATGCTGGAAATGCTGTTGTTGTATGCCCTGCTAGCTGCCCCTCTCTGAATGGGTCAGGTTGCCCCCTGCTTGGGCCTTTAATATATCTATTAACGGGAGAAATCAAGGTAAAGGCAGATTGTTCCTCTTGCTTCTTATTTCTTTTCTATTAATTAAAGGATGATAAACAAAAAATGGACAATAGTACACCAGCACTGAGGTTGTTCAAAGACATAATGTGTCTCTGCTACACTGAGGACTTAAGTTCTCAATGATACAAGCTGTCAGGCCTGGAAGCCATCTTGGGCATTGGAGCTTCAGACCTGCCACATTTAAGTCTGTGGGAAACTGGGAGGTGGGATTGTATGGAGCTGGGGAGATATATAGTCATAATAACATTCCTTCTCAGAGAGTCAAGAACATTCTGCCCTGTACCTGGAGGGCTGTGACTAGGAAGCATCTCTAGTTGGGACGGTGCTTTGATTGGGCCATGTGATGGACATGTGGGTGCTGGGTAGGTGCTTGGACTTTCTTTTGGGTGGGGAAAACCTGAAAGCTTTCAGATTATGGTTTTCCCAGATGTGCCAATATGACATCTCTAATAAAATGGAACTTTGAGGAACTTCAAGCCTCACAGTCTTCTTTCATTGGGGGTGTTACTTGGAACCCTGACACAGTTTCTGCTCAGGTCTAATACATCAATATGAGACACAACTTTGCCAGGTGCAAATACAGGACAAGTTATCTGCATTGTACTAAAGTTTTCCAAAGAGGTATTGCCACTTATGATACCTAAATCTTGGGAGATTAACTACTTTATATAACAGCTCCACTAAATGGCAATTATTTTTATTACCAGAATGAGCAGCTGTGACAGAAAATCAAAGTCCATGACTCCGGGTGTTTTAAGCTGTTATCTGTGTACCTGCTTATTTAGAAATAGTCTTAATGAGAAGTCCTTTTTGGTCGTCTGTGTGCTTTTGCAAATATTCCATTTATACATTTGAGAGGCTATAAATAAAAGAAAAATAAAGGAAGAAGATGAGGATTAAAATTCAGAGCCTTTCATTAAAATATCCAGGATGGAACAATTCAAATATAATAAATATATTCATATGGATGGCATTAATGATAAAAGCATTGCATGCAAACAGTCCCTCATTAAATTGCTTACATTTTGAGGTTGGGAACTCGCCTGCTAAAGGCTTGGAAAACTTTTAATCAATTTTACTAATTTTGGGTTAGGTAGACCATTGGCTAAGAGCAGTTTCTCCTAGAGAAAGTATTGAAAGTAGAGGTATTTCTAGAGGTAATATGTCATTTCTAACAGTTGTCATTGACTTGATGGCACATTATCACCACCAAAATTTGACCAATTACTTCATGCAGTAAATTCTAGATAAATACAACCATTTATGTTATCTTTTTCTCAGCTTTTGTCTTCTATTTATTTTTTGTTAGCCAAGACAACCAAAATTTTCAGGGACCTGGTCTGGAAAATCTGAAAATCACACTTTAAAAGAGGTAGAAAGCAAGCATACGTAATTCCAGTTAATTTTAAGTGTTACTCATCACCCTGATAAAGTAGTCATGACAGTGATGTCAGTATTAAGTGTGGAATTACTCTCAAAATGAGTTTATCATGTCATAAATTGCCGGGAGCAGAAACAGAACAGAACAGGGCTTTCCTGGAAACTAAGCAAGTCGTGAGCGGTTACTATAGCTGCAGTATTTCAAGGAACATACGGCATTTTAAGAATCATTTGGGGCATTCCCATTATGTTCCATTAGCACCAATAGTGGCTACTTTTGTGAGCATAACCTCTTTTCAACCAGTCTGCCTTTTTATTAATGTGCCTGGCTTACGGTGGTGCTACTTTCTCAACCAAAATTAGAAATCAATGCCCAGATAAAGGCATAGAAGATGGAGACAAGCAAACCATCTCAACAACTTCAGCATTATTGCTTGGTTCTCTGTTTATCAGTTCTGTTTCCATCCATTTTTTTCATAGAATGTACAACTTCCTTAATTGCATTTTTGCCAGCTTTCCCATAGCCCCCCATGGAAAAAAGCAGTTTTGAGCATAGAAAGGTTCATATAAATTGAACCAGATTCAAAATAGAGCAATAGAAGAAAAATAATCATGTGAATATATACTTAAAATGGTATGTAAGACAATAAAAAAAAATGTTTTGGGAAAAAAAAAGAATAGAGCAGTAAGAATATTCAGGGCCCTGGAAAGTGTACAACTTATGAAAAGGGGTTGCAAAATTGAGAATGCTTAGCCTTAAGGAAGAAAGACTGAGGAAAAACTTTTCAGATACTTGAAATAAAGCCATACACCCCCCCCCCCCCCCAAAAAAAAAGTCAAGGCCTGGTTGAACGTCTGTGGAGATTCTCGGTCATCCAGGTCATGGCTGTCCCCAAAGGTGCTTTTTTCAGGAGGCAACTGGATTTCCTAGTTTTTTTTAATTGAAGAAATTTAGCTTCTCATCCAAGAAGCTTCTTCAGCTCTAACTGGATGGTAGGAATGGAAGGATTTATATTCCTTGCAGACAGCTGGTCATTTGCATTCCTGCAAGGAATATAAATCTGACTAGCTGTCTGCAAGAAATATAAATCCTTCCATTTCCCACCATCCAGTCAGAACTGAAGAAGCTTCTTGGATGAGAAGTGAAATTTCTTCAACAACAAAAAACAACAAGAAAGTCCAGTTGCCTCCTGAAAAAAGCACCTTTGGAACAACCTGGTAGTTGAATGTTTATGAAATTCTTAACAATAAGAAGAGTTTAATAGAGATGTGAAGAGAAATGGTCGTTTTTCCTTCACTGGATGTTTTTAAGAGGGTGGTAGACAATTACCTGTATACTTTAATTTGGATTCTTATAATTAGCAGTGGGTTGTACTTTAGTGCTGTTTTTCAGCTATGCTTCTATGACTTCTAAAAGGACGAACTGTTTCCTTTGGAACAACAGTAATGTCATATCCAGTCTGTTCTCAGTAGTCTATCTACTGTGCTTTATTTACATATGTCACAAAGTGCTCTCCAAAGAGCATTCTCTAAGGAGTCATAACTTGATCATTGCTGCTCTGGGTAGGTTTTATATAGAATCATTTTGCTTCATTTAACATTATGAGAATGGTGTGTATTGTGCTGTTTGAAATACTTTACAAAATAACAATGGTATTCAATTCCATAAATAAAAAGATAAATGGAATATTTGGGAGATGCTTAATACCTTTCTTTTTAAGAATTTTGACTGTAATAATAAAATCTAATACAAACTAAACTTTAAAAATAAAAGAATAGGAAGAAAAAAGAGAGATATAAGAACACAATAAAAAAAGTAAATAAGTAAGTAAATAAAGAATATACTAAGAAATAACTTCTGACCTTCATCACAAGTATAAACAAATTTAATGACTCTTCACTCCCTCTAAGGTTATAAACATTTATTACTTCATCCCATATACATTTCTTATCTATAAACAAAACCATGAAACATTTTTTTCAGTCCTGGTGTCAGCAGAAAGTCCATAAAGGATTGGCAGAAATAACAACATATCTTGTTTTAACATTAATCAAATAAACCAGAGATACCCTACCCCCCCAGTCTGCAGCCCACTATTGGGGCTTGAGCCATTTGGAACCGGACCGCAGAAACAGTGGGCAAGAGGGGAACCATCCCCCCTCTCCCCCACCAGTCTGCAAATCTGAAAACTCTAAAATAAATTGTCTTTATAGTCCTCTTTATCACTTCCAACAGTCTCAGTCTTTAGCTCATTCAAATGTTATGGGATTTGATTTCATTTCTTCTTTGTTCCTTTGCACAAAGTTCTTCAAGGCTTTAACAAGTTTCTTTCATAGGACAAAATTATTGAAATCACTATTTTGGTTTGTTATTTGCAGTTTCCTTTTAAATTTAAAACCTCAGCCAGTTTCTTTTGTAGATCCAGTGAAACATCTTTTTTCTAACTCATTCTTTTGACCCATGAATTATAAACCCACTTTGATATTTCTATATTGTCAGATAAAAAATTGTTCTACGTCAGTCATTTATTCCCTAACATCTTTTGGACATAGTCTATCCATGGAAGCAGATATCATTATTGACGTTATTGATGTTGTAACTACTATTTTCTTATTCTATTCTTTAAAAATCTCCTTCATTATTTTCATTATTACAGTGTTTTGCAATATTTTACAGGCTGGAGTTCTTTCCTCTTCCTTAAAGCCTTCGTCCCCTCTAGTGTTCATGTCATGAAATTGCTTATCTTTGTTGTATCTTGTAAAAACCAAAACAGAATCTATTTTTCAACAGAAGCTGTTCTTTATAATTACAGGTAGTCCTTGACTAACAATAGTTCATTTAGTGACTGCACAAAGGTACAATGGTACTGAAAAAAGGGATGTATAACCATTTTTCAATCTTACAACCATTGTGTCATCTCCATGGTCATGGGATCAAAATTTGTATTCTTGGCATAAGAATCTGTTTATAACTTTCTAACAACAGAATCTTATTTAGTTTTTTGCTGTTTATTCTGGATTCTTTAAATTCTTAAGGTTATGATTCAAAGTTTATTTCCTTTAGCATTAAAGCCAGATTTACTCAGTGTTTCAAACTTGTTGAAGGAATAAGTTAAGAGATATTTAATGATCAATTTCTGCAAGTGATAAGAAAGTGAGGTTAGTGAACCTTTAATAGCCTCTATGGTTGCAAGCAAGATGGTTAATGTCTCCC
Source organism: Natrix helvetica (assembly GCF_964273705.1). NCBI lineage: Eukaryota > Metazoa > Chordata > Lepidosauria > Squamata > Natricidae > Natrix > Natrix helvetica. Next base: position 37,517,388 of record NC_138553.1, on the reverse strand, counting down.
AGGACTGATACCTGTGGATACCTGTGGAAAATTACTGCCCTGCAGGGACCATCTGCCAGGATACGTGGGCATGAGGACAATCTCCCATTCTCACCTTACCTAGAGAGGTTCTACTTACTGGTTCCTTGGTCTTTGCTGTGTTTGTTGCATCTGTTTTCACAGAACCATCTTCAGTGCACTTTGGAAGTTTCCTGGATGCTTAATAACTTTGTAAAATAGAGGCAAGATACTTTTGGCTCTCCAATTATTTTAAATAACTGTTCCCATAATATGTGACTATCAGTGGTGGGATTCAAAAAATTTTACTACTGGTTTCTATGGTCTTGGCTTGGTGGGCATGACTTGATGGGCGTGGCAGGGGAAGGATACTGTAAAATCTCCATTCCCACCCCACTCCAGGGGAAGGTTACTGCAAAATTCCCATTCCCTCCCGATCAACTGGGACTCAGGAGGCAGAGAATAGATGGGGTAGGGCCAGTCAGAGGTGGTATTTACCAGTTCTCCAAACTACTCAAAATTTCCGCTACCAGTTCTCCAGAACTGGTCAGAACCTGCTGAATTATCTCTGAAGTAGGCTAATTAGAATTAATCCAATATATCTATAGTAGCACTCTATTGCTTACCCTGCTGTAAAGCAATTCTATAGTACTCAAACTGCAAAGCAGAAAATGAGTGTCAAATTCGATAAGTAAAAGTTTCCTTGAGCCATCCTATACAGCAGAAATCCCCACTTTTTGGGTTCTGTGGACTGGCAGCAAAGGTTTCAGCAGTTTCGACAGCAGGAGCAAAGGGTTTTGCACACACAACCTAAACCCCACGCATGAGCAAATGAAGCTTTGCACACTCATCCATCAAGGGGCCACAGCTAGGAGTTGGGAACCCCTGCTGTACAGTGATACAATTCCTATTTTAGAATGCATGTGATGGGAAATAACTTATCAAATTCAGTTTGGGCATCTAATGAGTTTAGATGCTGGCTTTTAAATTACAGCTATAAAGAATTTTTTTAACCTTTTTATTATTTAATTCAGAAGTCTTCAAACTTGGCAACTTTAAGACTTGTGGACTTTCAACTCACAGAAGTAGAGCTGGCTGGAGAACTGGGAGTTGAAATCCACAAGTCTTAAAATTGCCAGGTTTGCTTGATTTAATTGAAATTATTTATGAGTGTTACTATCCTATTTCATTATACTGAATCAAAACCACATGGTTTTGACTTGCCTCACTCTGTCTGGATGAAATTGAACAGAATTAGGTATGATACTGGAAGAAGTGCCTCTGCCATGTATATGTGGAGGTGGAAAGATTTCCCTTGATGCAATTTGGTGCTGATATGCAAACAATTAAACATACTGTGAAAGATTGTCTGCGACAGGCATTCTCTGGTTTCCCAGAAGGTCTGCTCAAAGCAATGTCAGAGGCGATCACCTGGATAGCTAAATTGGACCTCCAGTTATGAGGCCACTGCCAGACCTCCGTAGAAGTTTTGTATATGATTATGTAGATTGTGTGTATATGTTTACTTCTCTTCTGTCATATTCTCATGTGCTAAATAATAAATATGATTATACGTATTTAATACTTTATTTGGCCAAGTTCCATTAAACACACAAGAAATTTGTCTATATTGGTATAAAGGGCTAATCTAAGTTTTGTTTCTGAAACTAATGATTTAGGTAAGCATTAAAATCTGAGCTTTTTTCCTTTTCTTTGTTTTAGATGATCAGCCACTCAGATTTCCACAAAAGATTTTGAAGAAATTACCGACTGATCAACAGATTAACAAACTTGCTCAGAGACTTGGACCTGAATGGGAGTGCATTGTATTGTCTCTTGGCTTGAGCCAAAACGATATCTACTGTTGTAAAGTCAACCACCCATACAATATCAGATCACAGATTGTAAGCGCCTTCATTTTATGGAGACAACGCTTCGGGAATAAAGCTACTATAGAGAGTCTGTGCACTGGTTTGAAATTTGGAGAAGTAGATTCTTCAGTAATCCAGCAGCTGTTTCAATGAGCTTCTAAACTCATCTCAACTGGATTCAATCAAAGGCACATCCAATATTATGTCTCCACAGGGCTCAGAAATTATGGAAAGTCTACATCTTGGCACGACTTTAGCAACCATCCAGTATCTCACACACATCTCACACGCATTGCCTATCAATTGGCCTTAACATGGGAACGTTGATTGCTGCAGCAACTACCGTATATACTTGAGTATAAGCCGAATTTTTCAGCCCACTTTTTGGGCTGAAAAATCCACTTCGGCTTATACTCCAGTGAACAAAAAAAAAAAAATGTGGCTCTTTAAACATTTTAATGCGGCTCTTCTGTGTGCCGGGCGCCCGCTTCCCTCCTCCTCTCGGGCTTCGGAGGGAAGCTTCTGCATAACCCCGGCGAGTGACAAGTCTCCCAGGCTGTAATTTGCCGAGCTGTACGCGCGCGCCTGTTTTCCACGGCGTGGAGCAGCGGCGAGATTCTGGGCGGCGAGCGATGATTCTGGGGGCCATCAGTGGGGGGGGGGCAGGGTCCCCCCTCGTGTTCCTCATCTTCCCGGATGGCCCCTGGAATCATCGCTCGCCGCGCAGAATCTCGCCGCTGCTCCACGCCGTGGAAAACAGGCGCGTGTGCACAGCTCAGCAAATTAAAGCCTGGGAGACTTGTTGTCACTCGCTTTTGCAGAAGCTTCCCTCCGAAGCGTTCCGAGGGAGGGCTGTAAACTTCCCTCCGAAGTCTTGGGATGTTCTGAGGAGCCCCCCAAGGCAAAACGCCGCTGCCAGGTAGTTAAAAGTACGTCTCTGATTCGTCTCTGTCAGTCTCTCTCTGATTCCCTCTCTCTCTCCCTGTCTCTGTTCCTCTGTCTGTCTGTCTCACTCACACACACACACACACACACACTTTTAGCAATTTTATTGTTATCTACCTGTATTTTTATTTTTGAAATTTACCGTGAGCTGCTGCATTTCCCAGCCTCGGCTTATACTCGAGTCAATAACTTTTTCCAGTTTTTTGGGGTAAAATTAGGGGTCTCGGCTTATACTCGAGTCGGCTTGTACTCAAGTATATACGGTATATTGCCCTCATGATCACTGTTGGTAATCTTTTCCTCTATGGCAGTGATGGCTAACCTTTTTTGTTGTTGTGTGCCAAAAGTGCGCACATGCATGCATGACAGCATGTGTGTGCGCATCCATAATACAAAGCATGTGACACCCACCCCCGCACCCCATTTTGGGCTTGGAAAGCCTTCTGCACCAACCTGGAAGCCAAAATGGGGTGTGGGGCTGCTGTGTGAAACCACAAAGTGCAATGCGAGCCTCTCCATGCATGTGCATCCCCCACATGTGCCCCATCCCTTTGCACATGCACGGCAGAGACCCAAAGACCAGCTGGCCAACGGGAGGTGTGCACGCATGCATGGTGGAGCTGGGTTGGACAGACAGTTGGCGTGCACGCAGAGAGGGCTCTGTGTGCCCCCTGTGACATGCATGTCATAGGTTCGCCATCACAGCTTTATGGAGTCTCTAAATGCCATGCCTTCATATGGCAAAGCCACTTTTAAGATGAGAAACTGTGGAGGATACTGCGTATTGCATGGGATCCTGTAATGTGGATGAGAAATTAGTGTTGACAACCATACCAATGCTATGCAAGCCTTCTGCATTTCCAAGGTACTCTCCTCTTGGCCTTAACTACCTTTATTAATAGCAATAAGTTGATCCAATAGCAAATCATAAGGGATGGGCTGTCATCCCTGAATAGCTACCAGGGATAACAGTCTCACTATTAGAGATGCAAGGAAACAGAACAGGTACTTGGAGTTACTATTTTGTGTTATACACCCAGCAAGTTGGTGACACTGCTTTTTTATGTAAATGTCTAGGAATGTTATAATGTCCTGTCTATTTTTAAAGCATGCATATTGTTTATTATTGCAACCATAAAAAAGAACAGTCCAAAGAATATACATTTTGTTATATGATTTCTGACTACTTATTGTGTAAGTTACTTAAGTCATAGATTGGATCTGATCTTATTTCTTGATGATGCGAACTGGAGTGGCCCTGCTCTGTATTCTATACTTTGTATATAAAGATTAATAACACTGATATATGCATTTGCCTGCAGTTTCATTTTAGACAAAGAGGTGTCTGTTTCCTGAAGTTAACGGAACTAAGCATGCCTATCTTTGCATGGGATGTCACTAGTCTGCAGAAAGTTCTGTGTCAAAAAACCCAAATATTTCTAGTTTAAAAGCAAATATTGGTGAAGAGCATAGTTTTTCCAACCTGACTATTTGTGTCATGTTTTTCTGGATATGTTCATTTGTGATTCAATAATATTGCCAAGTTATTTTCTACTTATTGGATTGAACTTTGTAGATATTCCTAAAAGACAGTTTTCATATTTGATTGATGTCAGCTTTCATTCCTCTTTAAATCATTTACCACCCAAGGATCATCTGAGCAGGTAGGTTTTTTTTCTCTAGGATAGTTGAGCCCTTGTCCTCTGCCTTCTGGAAGATTCTTATCAGAATTTGTATAAATTTTAATTGTCCATTATTATCCTGACTATCACCATCCCACTTTTTCCTGATTTGAAAGTTTATTATATTTGGGTAGATTGTAAAATCTCTCATTTCACTCTCCCTTTGATTTTATGGCCTAATAATTTAGAATTTTTATTTATTTATTCAGACCGGGGGGGGGGGGATTGTGAAGCCGGGTTCCCCTCCAATGCCTCAAAAATCTGTTTTGAATCTGTTTATCCCGAAAGCTAATATTATCACCAAGGACAGAGTTGCAATAGCGGGGCTAAAAAGACAAGGAAAAGGAAACTGTTTTTAAAATCTCTGGTGCCATGCATACTCTGTAGTAAGAAAAGGAAGTTAGAATTAAATGTTCAGTAAATCTGCCTTTCAAATTAGGATAACTGTTTTGCTAATCTTATTTGCCTTAATAATGTTATTTTTGAGGTTTCAGAAACTTCATTTGAACAGTGGTGTATTATTTTCTGATTTTGATTACCTAACCTGGCCTTGTGCTGATTTCTGTGCGAGAAATTTAACCTTATTTAACCTTTTAAATTAGTACGTCAAACTCTAACAATCCATTCTGTCACATTCAAGGAGAAGTTTGAATCATTCAATTTAAGTACTTTTTTCCTTTATACAAAACTACTTTAATCTGTGTTTAAAAGCTTTCTTGTATATTTTCCATTATGGATCTCCCCCAGACGAACTTCCACCTACTGCTTCTTGGCCTACCCTCAGATGCTATGGAAAATAAATTGATGCCTTCTGTTCTGACCTAGGCTTCCCAAGAACATGAAGCAAATCTTTGTCCTGACAAAAAACCATTTTATTAATTTACTGTGAAGTCTGCTCATTCACATCCAGCAAAGTCTTCCAAGGGAGGATTTACAGTCACAGATCTTATCTGGCTTGGAGAACTGAAAGGCTGATATCTGCAAAATTTGGGAAGGACTTGGAGAGTCACAAATCAATTAAGCGAACTAATTGTGCCCTGCAAACTCCACTCCCCTTTCGCTCCTCTTTTATTTCCTCTGGGAGGGGCCAATCAACCACCTGTGGCCTTACTCTCATGTCGACCCCTGTTCTTTAGCTGTTCCCTTCGTCTGGAAACTGCATGCGCACACTGGGAACAGGCTCCAGCTGTTTGTCTGCCTCACTGATGTCTGATTCTGAAGGCAGCTGATAACTGGCATACGGCTCTGACCCCCTCTCTGCCTCCGACACAGAGACCTTATCAGAGCCTTCCCAGACTCCAGGACTGGCCCATGTTCCTCCCCAACCTCCTCACTGTCTGAATCTGCTGCCAGCTGCCCACAACACCTTCTTTCCTTTCAAGTATTGGAATATTGCTGTCATGCATATCACCACCTGCCTGAGGCAGGTGGCAGCTTGCATTATTGGGCACCTGAGTTAAGCTTCATGCCTTGAGTGACCATTTTAGAATTACATACCCTTAGCATCATTTCTGGCATCCTTGGTTCATCTCTTCAAAAAACCCCACCTAGTCACCATGATGAAGCAGCAAAGCAGGACTTGTGGGGGCCTTGCAGATAAGAGTTCCAAAAATAATAACTGCAGCTTTTCCTTCTCTGCCGACACTCTGGGTGAATATGTAATATTTTATCATTCTTTTTGCATCATTTTATTGCACATCCTCTGGAGAGTTCTTCACCCATATATGGCTCAGAAATAGGTAAATACAAAATAGCTCCTACGATGAATTATTTAATTCAAAAACCTATAGTGCATTACTCTACATTATGTGACTGTAACCTATAGTGTAATCTCTACATTCCACTACTGTTTGTCCTTCCTGCCTGCCTTCTTCCTCTTCCTCTGAAGAGGTGATTCAGGTACTGATACCTGTAAATGACAGGCCTTTCCAGGCCCTTTTCAAGATTAGCAAATCCATATGTGCTCCATACACTCTTAAAACGTTATTTGCTTCTTACATTGAACTACTACTCTAGAAGAAACAGTACAGGTAGTCCTTGACTTAACACAGTTCGTTCATTAATACAGTCAAGAAATGGAAGTCGGGCACACAAACGAGTCTTCACAGCTTGCAAAAAGCCAAAAAGGGTTGGGGTGGTCCTGATATCTGGAAGGTGAATATTCAGAGGGCAAGGACTAGGGCATATCTTCTGGTTCTTGCCAACTAACTTTCCTTAGTTGACGGCCTGCAGCATGTCCAACCTGCCTGACTAAATTGAACAGATAGAAACAACTGGGAGAAGATTATTTCTTAGGTAACCCAGCCTCAAGACAGGAAGGGCTTTAAAGATGATAACCAGCATCTTGAATTGCACCTGGAAATATTGACAACCAAGGCAGCTCTCCAAGCAGTGGTGTTATGTGTGTTAAATACCCAATACCCTTTCTACTACTTGTGCAGCTGCATTCATCACCCATTGAGACTTCGGAATGCTTTTCAGGGACAGCCCCATACAGAACACACTGTAGTAGTCCAGATAAGAGGTAACAAGGACATGAGTGACTATGAGCAAAGACTCTTTAAAGGAGTCTTGTCTTCAGATCATTCAGGTAAACAAACAGAGGTAGAAGGCTATTTATTCAGGGGAGGTTTTGGGGCCATTCATTTCCAGTGGACTGAGCAGCATATAAAACTAGGAAAAACATTTTGGAATCTGCATGATAATTATATGTGAACTAATAATATACCTGCAGATTAAATATGGGACATTGTATAAGCTTTCTATAAAAGTACTGAATTGTAATAAACACTATAATATACTATGCAAGATCAAAAAACATTGAATTGGTAGGCTGAAACAATACCATTCTATAAATGTGTGGTTTTTATGATGTTTTTTTCTTTGAAATGCATTTTCATGCAATTCATTCAAAGAAATAATTGAAGCTAGCAAGTTACTGTACAAATATTGATTGCATCATTAGTATCTATAATGATGATGACTAGATTCCATTAAGCATGACATGTTTATCACAATGGCATTTGCCAAAGTACTTGCAGTTTATAAAACATCCTATGGTATGTTCCATTTCAATGTTAACTTTCTGATTATTTATAAGAACTCATTTTATTTGGATACAATTAAACATTCCTGGACTGATTGCTTAGCTAATGCCTACAGTTATTTCCAATATTTGTTTGACACTCTCCCTAACGTAGAATTCTTAGCAACCATTCATAATCAAAAGAACAATTCCTCAAACCAAGATCTCCTCCTATAGAGCTCCATCACTATGGGTATTCTTACGGTATGCAAGACAACACAGAATATGCATACCAGTGTATTTTTCCTAAGATCCATCATGTGAAACCACTTCATACACTCACATTGAGTGATAAGAATTAAATGTATTTTTTTCCATATAATGTTCTAGAATGATTGAAAACATGCTGCTATGTCACCTTACATTATTGGGGAAATGGAAGAAGTTCAGAATAGACAGTGGACTACTTCCTTTGGGTGCTACCAAAGCTTGTGGTTTCTGTGTGGTGCACATGGGAAGGTCATGCAAATGTTATTGCTACCATGCAAAGTGTAGATCATACATATTGGAGCCAGAAAAAAATAAGAGAAGACTTCTCTAAAATTAGCATTAGTTTTTAATTTCCTCATTGCTGTTTTGATGAAATGTCACTGCACATAATGGGGAAGCAACTGAGCTGGTAAAATCAAGCATCTGCTCTTCCTTGTTTATATTCTTAGAACAGCAGGGCATAGTGAGAATATTTTGGAGCACTATGTGCGTCAGTGTTTCTTGGGGCGCTGCATGCACTGAAGATTGAAACCTGAGGCAGCAGCTGCAAAAACCAAAGGAAGATGCTGATAAACCCTGCACGGGGCAATTTCTGAACCGATGTGTTATTTTAATATTGGCAATTAAATATCAACTGATGCTGAGATATAAGAGATGGCAATACGGTAGAAATTCCAGTATATTTAGAAGGCACCAGGTTGGAGGAGAAGATTGTTTTACGGAATTATTTTTAGCTCAGCATGGCTCAAAATTCAGCAAATGTTAATAAAGAGGCAATTAAATGAATGAATAATTTTAAATTAGTATTCAGTGTAAGTTCTTAGAATAATGAAAGCATCACTACTATTTATAACAATTGTTAGATGGCATGTAGATACCATTCTGATAAACTTTTTAGATTATTGTTTTGTTCACTGATCAAAAGCAGTTTTTCTAATGCCTATTTCTGAGAGTGGCAGTATCAACACCATTCATCTATGTTGGAAATCTGCTTTTTTATTTTTTACTAGACTGTCGGCTTCTAGTGTATATTCTTAATGTAAGAGGTCGCATTAATGCCTGTCCCAGGAAATACATGACTATAATTCTATCAGTAAGAAAAAAGAGTGAATGGGACAACAGTATTATATATCTATTTTTTTCTTTGGGCAAGGAGCAGTGGTGCAATTCAGCCGGTTCTATCTGGTTTGGGCGAACCAGTAACAATGGTGGCGGGAGGCTCCACCCACCCTCCCAGACGTCATCAGGCCCTTTTTTTAACGATCTATGCTTGCGCGGAAAGTCCTGCGCATGTGTAGAGGTGGCGTGTGTGCTCACATTTGCAAACTGGTAGCGAAGGTAAGTTGATTTCACCCCTGGTATGGGGACTAATTCTTGCTTTGTCTAAACCTGTGTCCAAAAGTAACTGCTATTCAGACTGGTCCAATAGGATAGGGCTAGAGAACTAGTATATTCAGATTGGCTGTGCACTGAAGATGCAGCCACATAATTCTTCATTGCCTCATTATCTGGGGGCCACAAGGAAGCACTAAGCATAGATAGAATATAAGAGCTGTCATGGTGCAGTGGTTAGAATGCAGTACTGCAAGCTACTTCTGCGGCCTGTCATCTGCCAGCAGTTTGGCAGATCGATTCTCACTGGCTCAAAGTAGTTTCAGCCTTTCATCCCTCCAAGGTTGGTAAAATGGTAAAATCTTGTAGGCAATATGCCTGACACTGTAAACTGCTTAGAGAGGGCTGTAAAGCACTGTGAAGCAGTATATAAATCTAAGTGCTATTGCTATTGCCATTAAGGAGGGACCCTTGGTACCAATGGTGGGTTGCAGGTGGTATGCCCTGGTACGGGCGTACTGGTGCCTGCCTGGGTTACCGTTCCGGTATGGTGCTCCAGAGGGCCCACCCACCCGCCCGAGCTCCTTACCTGTATTTGAGTTCTTCTGTGCACATGCACAGAACACACGGTGCCTCCGTGACGCTTCACCAGGCAGCTGGAGCATCACGGAGTCTCGCAAGAGGTAAGTACCCATGCGCACATTCATGTGGTGCACGTGGGCCCTGTTGCAACCATACCATACCGGTTGCAACAGGATCCAGAACTCACCACTGCTTGGTACTCTCAGAGCTTGGTAATTTTCTTATATATGTTTCATTACCCAGATCAGATAATATCATCAATGCTAGACTATTAGAAGAAAATTAAGGATTTACCCTTTTTATCCCAATAATTGAAAATGCTTATTCACACTGAAAATATTCGAGAACTTGCGAGAAATTGTGTCTGTGCAAAAATAAAACCTGAGGAGCTGCAACCTTGGTTAAACTGCTTCCTATACTGTGCATTTAAGATTTAGATTAAGGCAAAAACATTTGAAAACACACTCACACTAATATGAAAAAAAATTACAATCTTCAGAATGCATCTCTTCAAAAAGCAATATAATAAGCATCCGAAGAAAGGAGAGAACCTAAATCTGAATATGACTCAAGATATTACCAGGCATCTGAGCATGGCAAGCATGATATGAAGAAAAGGAGAGGGGAAGGCTGTTAAAAAGTATAAAATTGGCCTAAAATGGGTCTTGATTTAATTCACGTGGACTATTCCATGTTCATCTGGGACAAGCATATGATGAACTAGGAAAAAAACATAAGGGAAGTAGAAGAAATATGTAGACAAAATGGCTGATTGGAATCAAAGAGATCACCAAGTGCCTTGGATGAACTTCAAGTTATTTCTAAACATAAATTAAAATGGTGAGCGTTGGCCAGCATAACTTGATAGCACATAATCAATTACAGATTTATGATATGGAGACTTTTGTATGAAATAAGTGGAATGCTTTGCAGTACAGTTCACATACTCTTATTATACCAATGCCATGTACATTTAAAGAGACTTACTTCCAAACTAATACATATAAGCTTGCAGGCTTGATAAAGCAATCAAAGAGTCACTATAAGACAGTAATGGCTAACCTTTTCTGGACTGAGTGCCCAAAGCGCACATTTCCAAATGCAATGCACACACAGCCCTGTGCATGCGCCCACCTTCTGTGCATGCAGGTCCACCCCCTGCATGTGACCCACCCCGCATATGCATGTGCTCCCCCCCCGTGTCCCATTCCCATTGCATGTGCGGCAGAGAACCAAATACCAGCTAACTGGCAGAGCAGAACTGGGGTGGTGGCTCACGTGCCATCAGAGAGGGCACTGCATGCCACAGATTTGCCATCACAATGATAGAAAAAAAATAGAATATAAAATTAAGGTGGAAATTGTATAAGAAATTTATTTTTTTCTGTGAAGCAACAGGGGGCTCTTTAGCAAAAGTGTCCCACTCCCGACACTAATATCAGGATTGGCCACTATCTTTTCATACTATTGTTTGTGAAATGATTAACTTCCATATAAACAAATTATTAAAATGCAGCTGGGACTTCAGAGAGGGCAACTTCCCATTAGTAGAGTCCCCTTCTTATCCTGCCTCGTGGTTTCTGATTTTTCCTGAGGTTCAGCATTCTTTCGGTCATGAACTGAAAGACAATTTTTAAAGTGCCACACCCAGCAGGTGGCCAGATTTTCAATTTTATTCTCTGCAAAAACAAACAGTGAATTCTTGAGAACAAGGAGATGGCAAAGGCATTGACTTGACGCCATTTTTTATGCCTTCTGATTGGTCAGTAGAGAGAAGTCTGAGAAATTCTCACTATTGATGTGACAGCTATTTGTAAGGCTATTTGAAAAACAGATTCCTTTTTGCAGTTTACTGTGGCACAATCCTACTCTGACAATAATACTCATTTTCCCCCTTAGCTCCATCAATTTGTTCTTACTTCATCCTTGGTAAGCTTTAAGTAGCAACATCAGCTATAAAAGTAGCATTTTCCTCTTATTCCAACAGCATTCATAATGGCCCCAAAGGGTTTTCTACAACACAGTGTGCAGAAAAGTATGTTGAACTTTTGTTCTTATTTGCTGGTTTCTCTACATTTCTCAGTTCCTACATTTCTCAGTTTCAATCCTTTCCTCTGGAGAAAAATACCTGATTACTCAGCAGCTATTCAGTTTCAGCTACCCACTTCTGCATAAAATAGCCAGTTTCGTGGACATTATATTGTCTGTCTGCAACCTCCCTAGACTATTCCGGTACTGGCATCTTCCCGTATTTATTTTACTTCCTTTTAAAAAAAGATGCGAGGTGTTCAAATTAGCCATGTCTCAACCGTCTGAGTTGGTTAGACAGCAAAAGAAACTCCTGAGACATTTTTTTTAACCGAGTGTTTACTGAAGTTTCCAATTGGATACAGTAAAAAAGCCAATTCTAACTATTTCACCCAAAAACAGCATAGGAAAACTTTCACTTTCGCCACTGGACCTCCCATTGTCTATTGTTCACCAATCATTTGCACTCTTTTTGTTTTGGGAACAATCTGGCTGCATCGGACTTCCCTAGCTGGCAATCTTGAAGTATTGGTTTTGTCTCAATCCTCCAGTTGGCACACTTGCGTTCCAAATTTTCCGCCAAATCTCCCTTACATTCCAATGCCTTCTCCCCCACCACCCATCCCTTTACAGTTGTCTGGTTGTAAACAGGGCTGCGTAGTGAGTCAACCATGACACCATGAGAGGAAGGTTGATAAACCAGGCTAAAAAGGCATAGCCCTATAATCAAACCCACCCAGTCCTGTTGTGACTCACAGTAGGAAGTGGATGGTTTCTCCATTGATCTATTGATGAGCTTACGGAAGATGGCAGCTAAACCAAAGGAGAAAAGCCATATCATGCCTCAAATGAGTGGCACACTGCCAGATAACACCATTCAGCCACAACACAGAAGCAACAAAGGCAATCAAAGCAAGGCAGCGATTTGCAATGTGGGCAGCAAGTGTTACACTGGGACTATTTTGTGATGAACTCAAGGATCACTAGATGGGACTTTGAGCCAATAGTGGGAAAAAGCTATTATAAATAAGTAATAGCTATGCGGAAGTACTCATAAGATACTATCTTTATGTGCTTTCAGTTTGACCACCCTTCCTTCCTTGGTAAATAGAGCCGTTTATATTATTGTATTCCGAACTTAAACATCAATTATTTACTAGATGTGTTTATGATCTTAGCTCTAGGCAATTCACTTAGTCTATGTTGGCAACAACAAAGCAAGTTGCTGCTTTGCTGCCAAAAGAGAAAAAGAATTTGACGCTTACTCTTCTGCACAGGCAAAATGCTACAGATTATCTGTTGTTTTAGATTATTATGTCTCTAAATCAGGAAGATTTAGACAGAGGCTGTAAGTATTGGGTGGAATGAGTAACAAGATCTGTTCTGATCTGTCAGTCAACACGCTTTTCCAGAAGAAGACCTATTGAACATTTCCAGGAATAGCTGTGCCAAGCTTGTCAATTGCTTTCTTGGAAATACACTCAAGAAAAATGGCTTTAGGCCAACAGCGATGGAAAGAAATCCTGGACTGGATTGAAATGTGACGATGAAACAGCTGATATGTTGACGTTTAGAATCATAAAGGGATTAGTAATTTTCTTAAGATGTGTTTTTCAAATTCTTTTCACAGAAATATCATAATTTCTACCTATGATGACAAAGAATGCCATGCTTCTTATCTTACACTTTTGCTTTTTACATTCTGTGAAGGAGAATTTTGCAGTGGCTGGAGAAGGAAAGAAAGCAACATTTTATTCTCAGTATTGTTACTGCCATCACAAATTTAGGAAAACAGTATGTCTGGCTATTTAGTTCAGCATGGAACGTATTGGACATGGTTTCATCACCAATGACTTAAGATTTATTATGCTGCTTTAGTCAGCTGGTGATTTTAATTTTTTTTAAAAAAAATTCCTATTGACTCAGTTTAATAATAACCTACTACATTTTTTGCCTTTATTCTTTATTCTGAAAGCAATATTTTTAATTGCTAAATCTATTATTTCTGTTATTAATAGCAGTTGCCTTAACCTCCCAGATGAAAAGGCAATTTGTGTGTGTGTGTGAATATAACTTGCTTTGCAGCAATTATTGAGGCAAGTTATAACAGGGGTTTCTAACCCCCAGGCCGTGGCATACTACCAGGCCTTAGCCATTCAGAACTGGGCTGTGGAAGTGGCAGGTGAGTGCACTCACGCAAATGGAGCTACATGTCCTTGCCTATTGCTCCTGCGTAACCATCCTCTCTAAATAAAAGAGAAAAGAGGGAAATAAAAACAGGCAAATTATTACATACTTCCATGTTAAAAAAATACAGAGTAATATAACCACCTTAATCAGAAGACCTTCAAATATACTCGACTACAACTCACATCATTCACTGCTAGTGAATTTAACACTTAACACGTCTAGAAAGCACTTGTTGGGGACAGTTCCACAATCGGACATCATATTGCACACCAAAGCAAATTACCAATTCATATTTATCTGAATTATTTATATGAATCCTTCACTTCCTAAAGTGGGGAAAATGTTAATTAACTTCTAAATTTCTTCAGTACAGATAAAAAATATATAGTAAAGTATCTACAGTATTACTTGAAATTAAAACAAAACCACAAAAACGTCATATAAAAATATACAATTCAAATAACATTAGAATTACATATTGTGACAAATTAACCTCTTTTTTAGCGTCTAACTTTTCCCATTTTGTTTCCCTTCTCCCAATTTTCTCCTTTTGTTTATTTTGTATTGTATCTCTCTTTGAAACATAATAATGTTGTTTATTTTAAAAATGAATCCGTCATTACCTATGGTCTTCAGTATATGCATATGTGTGCCATCTTTTGTTTCTTTTTGAAGTAATGCATTTGTCAAGTAGATGCCATATTTTTTATTTCACCCTGTGCAACTGTGTACCTATGCTGTGAACTAACACTCGTCCTCAGTTCTCCTGGATACTTTACTGTGAGCGGGGCAGCCCCCAAGATTTGGAGCAGTATCTGCTTTTGCATCATGAATAGCATAAGGTGAGGTCCTTTGGAAAACAGGGCAGTGCAAATGAACTTTTAGAAGAATTTCTGCAACACAACTAAAGTCCGCCCAAAAGAAAATAATGTTGCTCTTTCTTCAGTCCTGCTCTGAATCCAGGAAAGGTTTGCATATGGAAGAATCTGCAGTGACAGAGTGCCCCAAAAGGAGTATTGTAGTACACTTTTCCTATTGGATTGATTGCGGCCATCCTAGATTCTCACTGCAGATCTTCAGAAAAGCTTTAAATAATGACTGCTATAATTTATCATATAACTTTTGTTGGCCTCTGTACGCACTTGCTTCTGAACAATAGTACTCAAAAAGAGCGTAGGATAAGTTAGAACTTCACTCGGGGAAAGTGAACACGAAATAAGAAAAATGATTTTTCTGATGGCTTCCTTTCATAGGCAGTGGACTGAAAACTTCACAGTCCTTGTGAAATTCAGTGGAGAATTATTCCAGAAAAGCCATAATTGAGAATTCAGTGTGTCACTGACATTTTTCTTATTATATTTCTTAATAGTAATCACTCCCTAATAGGACAAGATGATCAGAGAGAGAGAAAATGAATGGTTTGGCTATTCTTGGGAAAGAAGAATTAAAGGCAGGATTAAAGTCTACCAGATATTAAGTTGAAATAGCTTTGAAATTCCTCAGCTTTGAAATTCCTTCTCTTAATGCATTAAAACCAATTAAATGATTTCAAACTACCAACACTGAAGAAACTGAATAATTGGTTCCTTTGAAAAATTACCACAACCTATTGTAACTGAGGAGCTGGAAGGCAGGACAAGTTAAGAGTTCTGTTACCCTGCAGGTTGTGGAGATTTCCAGTCAGGATGCCTATTTTATTTATTATTACTTTATTATAGATTTTATTCTCTATTTTCAGACACTTTGTCTCCCAAAGCAACTCACATCAATTACAAAAGTGAGACAGACTCTGACTCCCTGTTGCTAAAAAGAGAAGACATTCAAGAGATGGAGAAGGTAAGAATGGGGAGTGACATGTTGCTTCTCAATTATCTTGGTCTCCAAATTGATGGAGAGTGTCAAGGGTGCTCTCTCCTTCAATCTTTCATTTGCTGCCCAGGTCACCTGGGGTTTCTGGAAATGTAATCTAGTCTACATTGGAATTCTGACATCACCTCAGTTGTAACCATACTGAGAGTATCATGCATCAATGTAAATTTACAAACTAAACCTGAAAAGCATCTACTTTCAAAAAGCTGGTTATTTCTGAAAATATCTCAGAGTCAACCAGGCTATTTTGGTAAGACCCTCCCAGGAATTTGTAAAAAGTTAATTCTTGGCATGGTATGGAAATGGTTGCCACTGCCTTTTTTTCATTTTTTTTTTTTAAAAATCTTCCAATCTGGCCTGCAGCCCAGAGATTTGTCACTTCACAGTTGTCACTTCAGGTTACTAGTCTGCTCCAATCCTGATTAGCTTTTAAAGGTATAGGTACTGCCACCTGCTGTCAGCAGTATAAATATTCAAGTGGAGTGCCATTGCAATATTGTGTTTACCAAAAAGGAAAATCTCTTTTAAGATAAGCTGCTACTCTAGGAAAGATTAGCCAGAAAACATTTTCCAAGAATTACTGTATTGTAAGCACAAGTGTAAGCTGACCCTATTATCTGAAGGTAAATAATCAGGAAAAAAGTCTTTCCTTTACGCAAATACAATAGTTCAGCCTCCTCCCCCCCCCCGAGCCCTGTGATCCTACAACATTTGCAAAGTATCATGAAACTGACTTTGACAACTGCTTAGTTAACATAGAGTTATGTTATACTTTACTTTGTGATGATTTTCTATTTCTTGCTATATTATTTATGTTTATCCAACTTTCTCTTAATAGGCCGCAAGACACATACCTAGCATAAGAAGGCAGGGCAGTGCTATGAGAGCTTACAAACTTAAAAATTCACACCAGGGAAAAATCTGGATTATCATTCCAGTGTTGTACCTGGACTTTGGAATCCCAGTGTAATCATAAATATTAATAATATTAAATTATTATTATTATTAAATTAAATTATTAGATTCAAATTTTATCTACAGTATTAGTTGCATTTTTATTCCATCTTTCATTAGATATATTTCTATTTTCTACAAGAACTCAAGGAAATATACAAAGCCAATTTTCTATCTCTACAACTTTGTCTCTTGATTAAGAATTCTGAATTATTACTATGATTGGTTGGACAGCCAGCCAAATGTTTAGACTGTATTTGGCATTTTTTTTAAAAAAATCCAACTATTAGCTCTTTCCCAAGGACCTGGGATAGGCAGATGTAGTTTAATGGTGTCAAAGATATTGTCCACAGGATTTAAGCTATTCCAAACAAAACTGCTTTTGCAATTGACTAATGGGGATTGTATCAATGCCAATAGTGTTCAAGTTTGTTTTGGGCCTGCATCCAAGGAACCTAGAAGTATTGGTACTATCTTTGTTCTATTTTTATTTGCATGTCTTTGAATTTTGTGATTTTCTTCAGTTCTTTCTCTTCTCCTCTATCTCCCAAGTTGTATCCAGATTTTTTTTGTCTTTCTTATTGACAATTGTTAAGTCTACCATGTTATGTGACAGGTGTTTTGAATTCCCAGAACACTTCAGCTTCTTCATTTTCTTGGTTGCAGACTATTATTATTATTATTATTATTATTATTATTATTATTATTATTATTATTATTATTATTATTATTATTATTATTATTATACGATTGTATCACAGCGGCCAGTTGATTCACCGGATTTGGCATTGATTACTAGTTGGGCCCCACCCAGGGGCCTAGGACGTCGTAACATATTTTCGTAATATACGTGCAGATCCAAGCAGTGCAGCTTTTTGCATTTGACTGATGGTGATTTTGTCAAGTTTTAACTTTTTAAAATGTAATTCCAGTGCTTTTGGAATAGCACCCAGTGTGCCGATTACCACTGGAATTACCACTGCTGGTTTGTGCCATAATCGTTGAATTTCAATTTTTAAGTCCTGGTATTTCACGACTTTTTCATGTTCCTTCTCCTCGACCTTGCTATCCCCTGGTATTGCGATGTCTATGATTGTAACCTTATTTTTCTCAATCAGTGTGATGTCTGGTGTGTTATGCGCTAGTATTTTGTCTGTTTGTATACGAAAATCCCACAGGATCTTGACCATCTGATTTTTGGTGACTTTTTCAGGCTTATGTTCCCACCAGTTTGTTGTTGTTTTAATATTATAATTTTTGCACAAATTCCAGTGGATCATTTGTGCCACTGAATTGTGCCGCAATTTATAATCAGTTTGCGCGATTTTTTTACAGCAGCTGAGTATGTGGTCAACAGTTTCATCAACTTCTTTGCAGTATTATTATTATTATTATTATTATTATTATTATTATTATTATTATTATTATTATTATTATTATTATTGTTCATCGCATAGTTAGCCAGATGTTTAATCTGGATTTGGCATTTTTTTATCCACCTATTAAATTATTTCCAAGGAGCTAAATATCATTATTATTAGCTAACAGGTTTTGTGGGTGAAAAAGTTTGAAAATCCTTGAACTGGAATATCATTTTTTCTCTCACTTTGTAGCTATCTTTTTAATACACTTATGGCAGTAAATAAGCATTTCTGAGAATATGTAAGTATGATTAGGATTTGAAGAAATATAGGGTACAAAGGTGCTGGAAACACTAAGCCTTGTTATGTCTGTAAACACAGCAAAGTTTACTTCCCTCCAACTGACTCCCGCAAGGCTATTCAAAAGTGCAGCTGCTGGAAGTTCACTTTGTGCCCATGTCTAATATGGAGTGAATTCTTAATCTGCCTGCAGACTTCAGCTAGGTTAAAGAGGATTGCCATTTATAGACAATTAAGGGTAACCTAATCTAAGCTATGGAAAAATGGAGAGGGAACATGCAATTCACCTACAATGGGAAACTATTGAGATTTAAAGACAGAATCACTAACTGGGGGCATGTAAGGATGTATAATTATATAAAGATAATGATGAGAATAGCTGGGACCGGTCTATATCTCAGCCAAAATTAGGCGGGGGGGGGGGTTAAAAGCACAATGACTATATATGTATACTTTTTTGTTCTATTTTTTTAAAAAAGGAGAATACATGTTAAAATTAAATATGTATATTAAAAAGGGATTATAAATACCATCAACATAAAATGGAGCTTGCTCAGAAGCTAAAATACACCAAGTAAATGAGTTGAAGAGTGGGAAATAGAGGAGAGAGGTAAGGGGAAAAGAGAGGGATAGGAGAGAGAGCAAGTGGGGGGGAAGAGGAGGAGTGGAAAGGGGAGAGAGGAGAAGGAGAGAGGAAGGGGAAAGTAGAGAAGGGAAGGATGACAGAGGGAAGAAAGGAGGTAGGGAGGGGGAGGAGAAAGGGAGAAGAAAGTGATGGATAAGGTACAAATATGGTGTACGGAGAGCAGAAGAGCCAATAATTGTTTTTGGGAATTGATGGTAAGATGAATTGATGTAAACATTTAATAATACAATATGATGTTGGCTATGTAATAGTATACATGTGATTATATGTTATGAAAATGAAAAAATAAAAAACTTTATAAGAAAAATAAATCATAAGATACAACTTGGTGATAGTCATGAGTTACTAAATAAAAGCAATCAACATAAATCATGATACAAAGAACAAAGTGATAATCATAAGATGCTAAAGGAGTAAGTCACAAGAAAATGAGTAGGATAATAGTAATACAGTCCTACAATGTGGTTTAACTTCCTAGGACATAAGACAGTGCCAAAGCTAGCACAATCACTGAAGCCTTCAACTTTAGAGTATTTGGTGCTTATAGCCTGATGTGGAGTAGAGTACTGAAACTATTTAGAACCAATAAGAATTATATGAGAGGATAGAGTTTATGACTTTTCATTTCTATCCATGCCCTATCGATGTAGCTCAGTCCCTCTGGAGCCCATTCCATCTATAATCCTTTTTCTAAAGCTGGAGGAGGAGAGATGGAAAACAAGGATTTCTATCCAAGACCATCTCCATCAAGTTCTTATTCCTGATGAATAACCAATTGGATTCTGGGTGAATAACAGAATTGGAACAGAGCTTGGAGATCATCTGGTCCAAACCCCTGCTCAGGCAGGAAACCCTATATCATTTCAGACAAATGGTTGTCCAATCTCTTCCTAAAAACTTCCAGTGTTGGAGCATTCACAACTTCTGGAGGCAAGTTGTTCCACTGATTAAGCTGTGAAACTCTCCAGCAAATCATCATGCAATATGTTGCTCTAAATATATCCTCAAAAGGATGTGTGGGAAGGAGCTGTGGCATTTGCTTGGCCCTTCAGAGTGAATATGCCTCTATAATAATCAGCTGATGGTACATGCCAGGAAGAAGCCTCCAGAATATTGTTCTTTTAGGACATCCTGAGATTAGCTTTTTTTTTGAGGCACAGGAACAGTTTATTACAATAGTTTATAAACCTGCAGGAAAAACATCACCAAAAGTACTAAATCTATATCCATGTGAAGTCCACAAGCTGATTAAATATGAAAACATTCTGCTCTGAACAAGCTACAAAGGAGATAATTGCCAAGTTAAGATCACCATTAATCACCATGCCTGCATCACAGCTAACAAAAGCCTGTAGTATTAAATAAACTGCCAGTTTATTGTCAACTTGCAACTCAGTCCTAATGAAAGTTTCCCTTTTCCCATTTGGTGAAGGTGCTTATGGTCCTTAAGGCACAACGACTGAACAATTTTTACTTCATTGCAGTTTTACTGAATTTAATCTCCTTAGATTCTTACTTTATTCTACCCATTCAATGTTAAACAATTAATCTTATCAACAGAAATAGCAAAATGCAATAAACTATGATAAAATATATTGCTTTCTCCCTGAAACAGTACAAAGTTTCTATGAGCAAACCTTGCTTTTCACAGTTAGAAACTGCAGATTGAAATGCAGCAATCAGAGTGGCCATAGGAGGTTCAGAAAAGTCAAGATATTTCATGAACTGATCCTAAAATCACAGTAACACATTGCTTAATGAAAAAGATGGTTACAACTGATAAATAATATTTGTCTGATAAGCTTTCCAAAAAGCTTATATATTGAAATGGGACCAATGATCTGAACCAAAGCTGAAATGGGACCAATGATCTGCAACTTTTGTACACCTTCCTTCCTTCCGTTCCGTTCCTTTCCTTTCCTTTCCTTCCTTCCTTCTTTCCTTCCTTCCCTTCCTTCTTTCTCTTTTTCAAATTTATATAACTGTGCATGTTAATGTGAGCATCTCACAAGCAAAACAAGATAAACCATCAAAACAGTGTAATAATTTAAAAACAGTATAAGAAAACATACAAGAAAATATACAGTAGTTGGGATAACACTCATCCATACAGCCACTGCACAGGCTGTATTACACACTCCAGTTCCCCATAATCATTGGCAAACCATGTTTTCAATGCCTTGTGAAAAGCCAGCAGAGTCAATCTGACCTTCTGGCAGATGATATTCCAAGGAGGAGCCATAACAGAAAAGCCTGCCTAACTGGGCTAGATGACATTCCGTAGCCAACGTACCCAAAGTATGCCCTTCCCTATGGACCTGTTGGGATGGGCAGATGCAATTGGAACCAGTTGGGCCCTCAAATAACCTGTTCCATGCTTTATAGGCCATCCACGGGATCCTGATTTGAACCTGGAAGCAAACTGGCAACCAGTGTGACTTGCAGAGCAGAGATGTAACATGCATTGAATGAGAGGCAGACGTAACTGCTGATCCAACCTCATTTTTCACCAGCTGAAGGTTCCAAATATTCTTCAAGCCTAGCCCCATATAGACTGCATTGCATAATCCATACAAGAGATGACTCATACAAGGCATGAGTCACTATGAACAAGGCCTCCCCCTCTAGCTTAGGTCAGAAGACTAGCTAGGTATAGGAACCTAGTGTGAAGAAGCTAATTTCCACAGAGAGTCAAGGACAGACAAAAATGTTTTATTTCTGTGCAGAAGGAGTGCACCAAAAATCAGGCTCAGTTATTTTTATACAATTTATGCCAGGAAACCAAAGTAAGATAATTGCTCATTGGTTATAAAGTTCATGACAGTCACACATGCACACAAAGCAAAGTCATTCCATAATATGTGATTAATTTTTTTAAATTAATTAATTAAGCCTACTTCATGTAAAAGATCGGCCGAAGGATGAGGCAGGACGAGTTCTGAGGCAACTCAATAGCGTTTATTCAAACAAGCAAGTCCAAAACTATATACAGACGGAGTTCAGCACCTTTCCCTGCTTGACAGCTATTTATACGGAGCTGTCAAGCAGGGTAGCCAATAGAAACGTCCTGAGCAGCCCATGCTCAGCGAAGCCGTGTCTTAGCCAATCAGGCGCGGCTTGGCTGTTTCTGGCTGTCAGGTCGTATATCGAGGATAGAACACTTCATTATCATATAAGTTGACTACCCCTCAGTATGTTTTTCTTACTATCCTAATGATAAACTTTGTTCACCTCTGGAGCCTTGTCTGGTTGCCTCTAATCACTGCTTAAGCTAAATTTCATGTCACCTTCCTTGATACCATTAATGGGTTCACTTGCAAGGGGTGTTAGCTAAGTGTCAAAGCCACAGCTTGTTAGTCTATAGAGGAGAATTTCTGTGATCAGTTCCTGTAGCTCTTTCCAAAAAGTTGTAAAGAAATATTACTTTTGACAGGCAAAGGCACAAGTAATAATTCGGGTGTGTGTGGGTGCGTATGTTCCAGCATCTGGAATGCCTCAAGAAATTTCAACAAAACTCGGTGCACAGAATAAGGTGACTTACTCTCTGGAAACAAATACTGTGGGGGTAAGACAACCCTAACACCACTCGGTGTGTGTATTCTGTTAAGATACAGTTTGTTGTGCCTTAGAATGGCTTCTACTGTACTGCCGTAAAATGGCTTCTATTGTACAGCGCAGTGGAGTTTCCATGGCAACGGCTTCATAGTACTCTGCAAGGGGACTCTCTCTGGTAAGGGGGAACATCCAACATTAGAAATTACATTTGGTCCGGACATTTTGCCCTATAAATAAATACCTGGGCAATACCGGTTATCGGATAGTAAGCTAATAAAAACTAGGAAAATTTCCATTCATCCTACAATAGAAACAGGCATAACTGTCAGATAACACAAAATTGTGCTAAGACACTCGTGGTCATGACTGCCACCTGTTCCTTAAACAGGAGCCAGTAGTCCAGAAAGACCTCCAGATTGTACACAGTTTCTGTTTGGGGTAGCACAACCCATCCACACCAAGTGATGCAAAGTACCCAGAACCAGTTCTCAGGGTGGAGTAACACTCAAGGCTAGTCAATCTTGCTTGCATTTGAAAAGGGACAAAAATGATTCAGTGGGAGGTAATATGGCAAAGTCGGCAGAGTTGCACACAAATTGCACAAATAGAATCACAAAAGTTGGACATGGTTTGAAGTACCTGCCTCTTCCAAAAGCTTGTTCACTATGCAGGGGAAGATGGCCGATTCAACTTCACAACATCAGAAGCATCACTGCCTATTACACGCTATTCAAGCCTCCCTTGAAGTCATAGACGCAGAGCAGATGGTTTTAATTTTCTTTTTTATGACTAGCTAACAATCTTGTTAATCTTTCAAACTCTTTCTTGCCATCTCTTTCACTTTCTCCTTAAATACCTAAAAATACAGTTTTTATCAAAGAGCCCCAAATGTGAATAGAGAAATTATCTTTCACAACAAATTTTAACTAAAATGTATTTACAAATGTAAAAACAAATGTATTTCATGTATTTACAGTATCAAGCAGGGTTATCATGATACTAGGCTTAGATAGTTTTCAGCTAATAGTGCAGGCAAGATTTGCATAATATGCTTTATGATGAATTGATGAGGGTATTGTGTGAATACAGACCGTGCAGGGAAGAACCTGCCTTCTTTTTCTCTTCCTATTCTATTAAATGCTAAAATAGTTGGCTTCACTAAGTGGACTATTTAAATCATAAAGATTACGTTTTATTGAAACTTATTCAAGTTTTGCATTAGAACATTTCTAGGCCACAGGGGCAGGGTGATATTAAACGTGATATTAAAGTACCTTTAGTTCAGCACAAACCCAGCCCCTAGTAGAGTGAGCTGTATTTTTGTAGCTGTGGTTTCCTAACATCTTCTATTATTAGAAAAGTCCTAAGGATAAACAGGTGTAGCTTTAATTTTCCCCCTGCATTGTTATTTGACTAGATGCCTTCTGTTATGATTTCATAAGCAAGAAATTAAAAAGCACTTAACTTTTATACTCTGAATTAATTAACATATAAATTCAGATACTCTGGGGTGGTACAGATTATGAAGCTTTACTCATGTGGCCTCACAGTTCTGGGTGATGAAACATTTCAGTGTGATGCCAGTACTTACTCAAGAGTTCCACTACCTTGGAAGATATTGGGGGGGGGGGGGTGTGGCTTTTAATGTCACATGCATGTTCATGCTGTGATACTTCATTGTACAATTGTCTATTTTATGCCACAGTATCTTGTATCTCCAAACTACATTTTCTAGACATTTGAAGTCACTGTGACACCAGGCACATCATGACGTCTTTGTGCAAGTGATGCCTAGGCACAGATTTCGTGTTTTTCATCATTTGCAAATAATTTCAGGTTGTTTTATTAAGATAATGTTTCTCACTGTTTGAATGACTGTTAGGCAAAAAAAAAAAACCAAACCCAAATGAGTCATTTTAAAACAATGCATACTTCAATATTATTAAGAAGATGAATCAAAATTAAGCCTTATTTAGCCTAGTTTCTTTGAAACCAAGTTAAGCACAGACCAATCAGAGCAAGAATTAAGCAACCAGACACCGAACGCCTAAGAAAATAACCATCCAAGAAAAAGTGCTGGGAACCTGTGAATTAGAAATGTCCCTTCTCTTGTAAAGAAGCTCTTGGTTTTTTAAAAAATAATAATTGTAACACAAACCATTTCTTGCTGTTTAATTGGTGAAATCTCTGGAGACCATTTATAACAAGATTATAATAATTGTTTTAGCTTAAATCTAAGAGCTGAAACATAGGCAGGTTTTCAAATTCTCTGGATTTTGCTGGGACGGTTTAATATTTCTACAAATACATTTTCTTATATCCAATACAAGTCATTACTGGAACAGATCCAATAATTTTAATAACAGTAGCATATTTCATTGTTTGTGACAAGTTCCCACTGGAAGGAATGCTTACCTAGCCCTGCATCCAGTAATTCTAGTTTCTGTGGAATGCTATTTTATTTACTTTGCATCAGCCTCTCAGTAGTCCAGATTAATCAAAAAATAGGTTAATCAATTACACCAGTGATGCCTTTTCCGGACAGAGTGCCCAAAGCATGCCCTGCCCCCACGCATGTGCACATGGGCCCCGCACGTGCCCCGCCCCTGTGCATGCATGGCAGAGACACAAAGACCAGCTCGGCTCACACATGCAAGTGGCGCTGAACTGGGGCGACAGCTCACATGCCATCAGAGAGGGGCTATGTGTCACTTCTGGCACATATGCCATAGATTCGCCATCACAGAATTACACTATCAGTTTCTACTATCAGTTCAGGCTATTGATTTCTCTTTCCTTCAATCTTGAACAAAGCAGAAACTCCTTGTTCAATTTTAAATGTTGGCAGAAATAAAAAAAATCTTCACATTAATCCTGAAGAACTGGAAATAGTGGTGACATGGAAGTAATTTGTGGGCTCATCCCCATATTCTTCTAATTACCTGTTTCTAATATATATAGTTCATGTGCGCATGATGTCACCTTCATCCCATCCTTAGTTTACCACAGAGACAATGCATTTCAATTTTGGATGAGTGTTTTTCTTCTTCTCATGGTCAACATTTTGCATATGAATCAACTCCAAGATTCCTAAAACTGTCTTTGTTGTCCCTGTTGTCCATCTGGGGATGCTGTGGGCATACTCCCTCCCTCAATTCAGGTTTGCATTCAGTTTGAATTATTGATTTGAGTTCAATTTGTAATTCAGTTCAAATTAATGTTTCAATTAATTTAGATTTGTGGTTTGAGTGGCTGATATAGACAGGTAATTTGATTTGATAAAACTATTTCTGAGACTACAAAAGCAAGACCTCCTCTGAGCTTCCCTCCACTCCACTCTCTGTGCCCGTGGATTGGGTGGGGGAGGCAGCTTTTCCTCATCAGAGGGGATCTGTTGTCTGTTATTGCCGCCGGCAGTCTGTAACCAATCCTCCAGTGTGTTCGTGAAGGCAGGCAGCTCCCTGTCCAGTCAACCACTTCCCCCAATGCTGGGAGTGATGCCTGGGACAGCATCATCCTCAACCCCTGGATTCTCCAGTTGTTCCAGGGAAGACGTGCCATCCCTGTCAGATGGTTCTGGTTCCAACTCCTCCTCCTCTGAACTAGGATCTGATGAGGCCATGACATATTGTCTGTAAACATGGTCAAAACTCATGAAGGAATTAAATCCTGCTGTTCTTTAATCTCTTGATATACTGATATGCTTACATTGTCTTGGCATCACAAGATTTTTAGTCCCCTAATTTTAGTAATCGCTTATTCATGAGTGGGCCAACTTCAGCTCTTGGCTGCTTGCTGTATAGTGCATACTATTCCTAAGCTGTATAGTATGGGAAAAGAGCCAACCCACTTATCAAATAGGTTTGATTAGGAACTCTTGTATTCTTTGCCCTGAATATAATAAGTATGTCTGTGTCACAAGGATCAAGTCATGTGAGCCACCACAAAGTGGCTGCTTTTGCATATGCACCACTTCCATATGGTTTGGGTGTGGCGTACAGAACTGGCACTTTCTGTTTGTGATGAATGAGTCACTTTATTTGCCTACCACAAGCTGGGAAAATATAAAACAACAAAGCAAAACAGCTATAGAGATTGGCTTGAAGCTAATACCTAAATAGTTTTGTAAGATATAAGACGTTCAGAGAGGATTTTATTCAGTTGTATCAGAAGGCATATAAGGGGACTTGTACTCTTGCAAGACAAGCTCCCCCTTCTGATCATATGACATCATTACCAGAGACTGAAAGCAATTATGGTACATATTATTGATTTACTTAGGGACTACAGGGTTGTAAAAAGCGAGTTTATTCTTGATTTACTTATGAATTTATAAACCACTTCAGCCAACAACTCTAAAAGAAGTTCAGCAGCAACTGTGGGAACCAATGCAACAACAAATAATCAAGTAATCTATAAAGTAAAAACTTTTTTACATTTATATCTCACCTCTTGTACAGGACCTTAAAAGAATATACTAGTTAGTTAGCTAGTTATATTCTGTCTTTATTATTTTTATAAGCAACTCTGGGCAACAAAAATCTTTCCTCCTCCTTTGTGAGGTCCCCCCAGACAACTTCTTTGGCTGTGGGTAGACTAGAAGCAGGGTCTCTATTGCTAATCCAACCACTTCCTCACGATTGTTCTCCATTCCCCTCTTGGAGTCAAGAGCTATCAAATTACAAATACCTCTCAGAGGAAGTATGAAAAACAAGGGGAAAAACCAGCAATATATTCATTTTTATTTTTGTCAAAGGAGGAAGAAGTACACCGATACAGATCTTTTAAGCTACGGTTGCTTGATTTACAGTTCATTGTGCTCAGCTGCTGTTCAGATAGGCAAGAACTGATTGAATTGTTCTTCACAGATTTTATAGGCTGACAAGCATGCAAACATGCTTTATTTGTAAATGTCCAAATAAATCTGAAAACAGTCAAAACAATCTGATTTCCACCCACACACTGTATAAACCAGGGACAATCTGTATGTGAATCGATAATTGCTTCCATAAGAAAGAAGAAAGAATGATGATATGCCTGCATATAATTATATACCAGATTCCGAAGTAATTTATATGCATAGGTCTACTCACAAAAGCAGCAGTCCCTTTACACTGGTGATCACAATGAATTCTCTCCAACAAGAACACCTAAGAATATTCTTCTGCTTGAAAAAGTGTGTTTTTTTTGTAATGATGCATGCTGAAAGATCTATAGCTTCTATCTAAATCAGCAACAACACAACTTTCAATAACTGTAAGATCTAGAGATATTTCTTACATGATGATAATGACATTATATCTCTGTAATTTCCAAGTCTCCATAAACTGCAGCAAAGATGTTCCAAGGATATTTGTACATAAATAAATATATGTTCCAAAAATGAAGGCTAAAATATATGAAGACTGGTTGCAAGAACTGGATCTGTCTCGTCCAGGGGTGTCAAACTCAATTTCATTGTGGGCTGCATCAGGATTATGTTTGACCTCGGGGGCTGGGGGGGGCATGGCCAGAGTGGCCATTGCCAGCTCAACGTCATTCGTGTGATCAAATGCTACTTTTGCTAGTACTTTGTTTTGCAAACACTCTGCCAGTGAAAACAGAGCTCCTCCTGGGCTCCATTTTTAGCTGCGAAGGCCTCCTGTAGCCCTTTGCCAGCAAAAATGGAGCTCAGGAGGGCTGTGCTCCATTTTCACTGGCAGAGAAACTGCAGGCTGGTCCTTCACTGTTTCTAGGGAAGCCCCATGGGCCTTGAATTTGACACCCCTGGTCTAGTCTAATAAACAGAAGGACTAGAGATGACATGATAGAAATCTTATCTAACGGGTTGCCCCAAAGAAGAGGGGGTCAACCTATTCCTGAAATGAGGTCAAGAACTAACAGGTGGAAACTTATCAAGGAGCGACCCAGCTAGAACTAAGAAGACATTTCCTGACAGTGACAACAATTAATCAGTGGAATCGTTTGCCTTCAGAGGTTGTGGGTGTCTCATCATTACAAGTTTTTAAGAAGAGATTGGACAACCATTTTTCTGAAATGGTGTAAAGTTTCCTGCTTGAGCATGGGGCTGGTCTGAGAGACCTCCAAGGACACTTCCAGCTCTGTTATTCTGTTACATCAAAAGCTTAAGAACAGTTCTTCCTAATATGTATTATTGGCGCCATCCTGTGGTTAAACTACCTCTGTAAAGCTTAAAAAAAGATTTTAGCTCATGGTGCTTTCTCAAAGGAGCCAACAGGATATCAGAATTTGAGGGAGTATTTCCTTTTTAATTAATATGCCCAAACATGAAGGCATGTGCTTCAGCCACAATTTTTACCCATGATTTAATCTCAGTTAACTTGTTAAAATCACAATATTGTGGATCATTCAAATTCAGTTAACTGGCCTCTGAATATGTAGAAACAAAAGCATCATTGTAGCTTCTGGTACTATTTTGACTAGTTTTGACTATTTTGACTACAGTATGGGGTCTCCTGTTGTAGACATGAGATTTTGACTCTTATAAATTATAACAACTGCATTACCTATCAATCTGCAAATGATCTGTTTCTCAGCCTCTCCTTGAGTTGTGGCATTATCTGGGATGGCATCAAAATGCTCAGAATGTCTTAGGTAAAGGTAAAGGTTCCCCTTGAACATATGTGCTAGTCATTCACGACTCTAGGGGGCAGTGTTCATCTCCGTTACAAAACCGAAGAGCCAGCACTGTCTGAAGACATCTCCGTGGTCATGTGGCCAGCAAGACTAAACGCTGAAGACGCACAGAACGCTGTTACCTTCCCACCTCAGAATGTCTAAATATGTGCAAAAGTGAACATTTTATTGAGGTGCTTTTGTAAAATATTTATATTATCTGAAATAACTTTGTCACTTAATTTATAATACTTTGACATGGAAGAGATTATTGGAATATGTGCATCCTCTTCTTTATAAAATAAAGCTACACTGCCATTTTGTAAAATGTTGAGAGTTCCTGATAGCTATTGTTT